>NW_011948437.1:2057609-2128729 GCF_000503995.2 Ceratosolen solmsi marchali
ACGCCGGGGGGGGGGGGGGGGGGGACTTCTTTGTCCTGCCTCTCGCCACACACGTATGCGCAGATAAACGCCGAGCCAGGGAGGGAGTCGCGGACAAAGGCAAAGGTGAAGGAGAGAAGGAGAAAGATCGAGAGTCCGGAGTATAATATGAGAGCTTGTGAGATATTTATGCGTTGTATTGTCTCTCAGCGCAGCCGCGAGCGTTCTCAGCGAGACAACAACTTCATTCGAACGGCTGCTCGAGTTATGAACCTATGTGCCGCTTTTCCACCCACCCTTTTACAGCCCCCTCCCCCATCCTTTCCTTCGGCTTTTATTCGCTTACCCCCTCATGGACGATCTTGCAGACAAACTAACCTTTACAACGCATCCCTCATAGCTCCCTGTGCGCCTAATTTCTTCACTAGGCATCCTTGCGCGACATCCCCCCCCCCCCCCCCCCCGCCGTCTCGTCATATCTTGTCAAATACATTAAAACGACCAAATTATTCGACATACGTCTTGCTTTTGTCAAACCTCTTCCAATTACTAACGAGAACAACGGGTTCCGATTCACGTGCCTTTACTATTGGCTTGACTTCGATCTTACAATAACTCGAAAATACAATAACGATAAAGATAGTAAGTTCTCGTAATGCTTACTAAAATATTCACTTTTCATACTCTCATTTCATAAATTTTGATAGCCAAATATTATCTCTTTACATACATTGTATAATTCATTCAATCATGATTCTTAAAGGCGAAGTTAATACTTTACTTATTGTCGGTGTAGTACATATTTTCTGCACCTGCTGTGCTTTTATTCTCAATCTGTTCAGTTTAGTCGAAATTTCACCACAATGACTCCAATACACTTTATTAGATATTATAAGGACAACGACTGCGAGCGACATAGTTTTAAATAAGATACAATCGAAAATGTAAACTAATTGTACGCATCAACCCAAACTATTGTTAGCTTACAATATCTTTTATAGTTTTTAGCCCTTAACTACACTGTATTTTCATCTACATCTCGTATGCAGCATCCTTGGCTAGATACGATCCATTTTCACCTGAACAATCAATATTGGCTTATATTTCTAAATATAACATGTAAGCATACGAATTGTACGATGCTATCACTTTATGTTTTCATAAGTAACATAGCACTGATTTTATAATTTATTCAAAGTTTAGGATTATTTCGAGATAAAGCAAATCGTTGTAGCTGGGAAATATCTTTGTGAGATAATAATAAAATGGGACATAATTTTAAATAATTTTATTATCAATTTTACGATATCGTTCTGATATCATCACTGATATCATTTTTACATCTTTATTGTAACAGTTATTAAAATCATGTTAAAACACAGTTCGAGAACGCGTCTCTATTTGACACTAATTTTTCTGAAATTGCGAATTGATATATAACGAGATATTTAAAATTATATAAGCCAAATATAATATAAAATTTGCTATATTACAAAGGTATGCTTATTACTTTTAGATTAAATTGTTCAATCAACATACGCGACATCTTGATTATTTTAACTTGAGTCATTAATATTATTTTTTCTAGTCATATATAACTAACTCATTGTTGAGTATGAACATTTTCATTAGGTTTTCATAAGATACTACATTTTCTATATTTTATTAAGAAATGTTATCCCGACAAACGGAAAATTTCTATACTTGAAAACATAATTGTACGTAGTAAGGTTTTTAGTTCGTAGTAAAGCTTTTAGATTCTTTGCAGTTTTTTACATAATTTTTTATAGACTTTACAATTTTTTATATTATAGTATTAATTGTCAGTTAATATAATTATTGTTGATCTTCAAATAATATTAGATTGTAGATCGGTTTTGGAGTTATAATGCAAGGGGAATCAGGAACTTTTATATGCAAAAGACTTTAGATTAATTCAGTGTAATAATTATCATATATTTTCCTAATATATAATACTGATAATGATAATACACACAATTAATACATAATATGGCATCCTACATTTTATTTTAATTAAGCTAATAATCAGAAATACAAAAATCAATTAAAAATATTTATTAATAAAAGAACTATAACGTATTCTGTAAATATTATAAGAATAGTTGTGATAGTTTAAAATATTTTTAAATTAAAAATTCGTTTAGAAAAAACATATAATTTATAATAAATTTATGAAACTCAAATCTAAAATTAAAATGTCGATAATAGAGATACAGACTATTCCATAATTAGAACAATGTATATAAAATATTGTAAAATATATTTTTTTAAAGTAATTTGTAAAACCAGGGATATAATTAAACAATGAAAAGTTAGAAAAAACACCATATTATAGATTTCCATCTTTAAAAGATACAGATGGATTGTATTGACAATGATAATACAATTATCTGATGAAGTTTCCATATTTTGAAAGTGCAAACCATGACTTGCTTAAATTTTCATTCTCATGAAATAAATAAATGATAAGTTCATTATTCATCAATTTCTAAAATTATTACCTGAAATTTGAAATCATCATACAAGGATTATTTGAAGTATTAATTATCAAAATTAATTATTTGGAGTTGTTTTATTATTCAAATAAATAAATGATCTTATTACAATAAAAGCATTATAATAAACCCCAAAGAATTAGGATACATTACTTACATTTTTTTATCTTCAAGATGAAATTTACCTTAACCGCTATAATAATTTAATTCATTAGAAATACGTTTTTATCGATTAATTTTAAATGTACATGTACACTAACTGAAATCTAAAACAAACACTATTAATAAGTTTTAAGAATATTTTTTCATATTTAATTTTATATTTCACGGTTAATATATTCCGTTATTAAAAAATATTATTTTTTTTAACTGTATTCGGTCATATATAATAAATAATTGATTTTAAAATGTATATGAAAATAATTTTAACTGTTTACTTAGACTTCATCAATATAAAATACAAATACAGCTACTGCCATATGGTAAGAAAGATAATATTTTATTGTATATATATATATTTTTTTTATTATAAAATATATATATATTTCTCAGCTATTATTATACTCAGGAAAACTCTTCGATTTAAGAAGTAAAAGGTGAGAATCTTCATACTAAAATAAAATAAAATAAAGTTACTTTTTTATTGCTCCATATCAGAGAGATCTAGAATATGTACACAATAACAATATTTATCAGTATTAGATTTTATATGTATCACGAATATCTTAAGTTATTGAACGAAATCTTATATCGTGATTACTAAACTATTATAACTTTTTTTAATAATGATTAATGGTACTTATCTTCCTGAAATTGAGCAACATATAAATATTAATTTGTAAATTGTAGTAAAATTATATATAAGCATGTCATTAATTTAGTAAAATAGTTAATAAAAAAAAACTTAATAATATTTTTGGTACTAGCGAGAAAAGTTACGCAGTTGAACAAATTATTTTAAATCACTAATTTTTTTATTCTCAGTATGCAGTAGGAATAAATTTGATTATAATTATATAATTACTAGCTATTTTAGTTCAGTAATTTTTGAAATAGAAAAAATATATCGATGCATCTTAATTAAAAATATCAACAAGCATTTTAAAAAACATTATAGAACAAGGATATATTTTATCTTACAGATATATATGAATTTCATACTGTTACATATGGTGCATTAATTTTAGTAACGTAACGCATTAAAAAATTAGGTCGAGATAACAAATTAAATTATTCAAATGCTAGTCATATAACGATACATGTTTTTTTATGCTAATGATTTACTGACAAGAGTGAAAACTGTGTAGCGAGCTATGAATTACAAATGTGATTTTTCATTTTGATGATTATAAATTTGCGGATTTTGACTTCTAGTGGTTTGTTTATATTAATATATAGCAATGATATATATTATAAGGAGTATATTGATATAACAAAAAAAAAAAATAGATCTTAAACTTTCAACTTATACGTGTGTCTTGTAATTGACACATGGTGATTAATTCTCGTAAAATAATAAAACGCATAATTAAATTACCTTTAAAAACGCATAGATTATTTACTTAGTTTAGTTTCAGAAACGATAAATCTATAGTACAGGAGATATATAGATCTTATTTTGAAATTTTTATAAATCTATATAAACATTCAATGTTTGGTTTCGTTTCAAATTACATAAATGTATTATTTCACGGTTTATGTAAGGAATCTAAATCAATAGATGGTTTTTTATTTTTATTTATTGTCAGAATAGAAGATTTATATTAAGAAAAACGGATTACTTTATGTAAAATTAAATATTTTTGAAACCATAAAATTATCATGGTCCTTATACATAATATATTTTTAAAATACTGAAACATTATCCATTGGAATTAAGAAATGTAATCAAGAGGAAAACATGTATCGGAAATATAATTAATACTAACTTGAACATTGAATTTTAAATTTTTTATTATATAATTCATTATATATTTTATTTCGAAATGTTTGAATTTTACAAATTTATTTATGTATTGAGTCTATAGTAGGCTAAGCAACTTTAGTTTTTCAATAAAACGTATAGAATATTTTATCAATTGACTAATCTGTTCATTAGAATATAATTTTTGTTATAAAATTCTAGTACTAAAAGTTATTTAAAATAGTTAATTGTTTGTAAAGCTGATAAAGTTTTTTATTTAAACTTTTAACTATAATAGTATAATTTTACATTTAGAATTATTGCTTTGAGAGTATAGAAGTTTGAATGCACTATGCCAAAACTATATAAATATAAACTGAATTATTTGCTAACCGTATCTAAATTTAAAAAAATTATAAAGAAAAAAAATTTTTAACGATAGTATAATTAAATAAGTACTACAGTAAATAGATGAGGAGGATTGGATTGAATGATTTATTATTGGTATAATATTGATTGCTGCATTTCTTAAAAAAATATTGTAAAATTATAATTAGAGAATTTACTAAAGATTTTATTATCGATAAAAGTTGAAGATATGAAATTTGCTTATGATTTATGTATTTCTTCATGATTGTTCATCATTTCATTGATTTATATTTATAAATGGCCAGATTCATTTATAACTTACTTAATTTATTATTTATGCTGAATAGGCTACTAAATTTTTATGTAATAAATAAATAGACTGATATATGATTTTACTATACATTTCACATTTTAGAGTGTGAACCTTACAAGAAACTTGATTTAGGATTTGTTGATTCGTAATTTTTCTACATTACTCCCACAAATGGAAATATATTAAAAATATTGCTCATTATTATTTTCATTAAAAAATATTTTCAGCACAATTTTACGATTATATTAATTTGAGGCGCAAACAATAAAAATATAATTTTAATATGATTTAAACTGATTTTATGGAGGATATCGAGCTTTAAATAATTGTGCCCCCAAGCTGATAAATGTTGATTTTATACGAGTACGTTTGACAACAATTCGTAATTATTAACACATTTAGAATCTTCCAAAGAGTAAATTTACTTTTACTTACTGTGAGAAATTGAAAAGATCTTGGGAGAGTATTATAATTATAATACCAAGAGAGGCTATTTGTGCTTTTTCCATGTGAATTTCATTCTATTTGAATTTACCACTTTGTAAAAGTTTGCGTTAGTTTATGATGGCTTTTCTGAGATATGCCTCGCAAAATATAATTTATTTTAAAACAAACATAGTGAAATTACGTTTTCGTTTCATTAGTAGATAGAAATAAATTCTTTTTACGAATTGTCCTTTTTTCCTTTTTGAATGGGCGTCCAGCGAATTATTGACCGACTCTGATAAGAGTATCGTTAAGATAAAATAATCGCTCGGTTCTTTTGTCAATATGAATTAGGAGATAATATGACTGCGACGATCGAAGGTAAATAATAATTCTCCGTTGCTAGTCCCAACCAAGATACAACTCTTGAAAAATGTCTCAATATTTATTTGTTTTGAGGGGGAGAATTGGAGCTTATCGTAGTTGCTTGTCGATTGCCCTTTCTCAGGTAAAAAGTTTTGTTTTATTTCCAACTTTGTCCACTATTAAATTCATGGCTAAGTAAATTTTTATATCTATATTATATTTGGTCATTATCTGACCTCATACGAAATTAATAATTAAACAAGGCAATTATTTTATTCTTCAGATTAATTGAACGGATTAATTCCAAATGAGTAATTTTTTACTAATTCCTTTATTGATTAAGTTAAAGCGCTTTAAATGGAAATTATGTAATCAAGATTTATTATCGTAACTTGTGTCATATTTGATAAAAAAAAATTAACGAAAAATATAATTTATTGCTGTAATTAAGAAATATATATATTTTACAATCTTATCATCGATCTATAACGATTATGGTATAATGCGCATACTTTTAATAGAGACAGCAATACATAAGGAATCACTTCAAGTCTCCGGAGCCGAACTCTAAATGACATCTGTTTTGAAGTTTTGATAATTCTCGAAAGACGTCGCTTTTTTAAAAGAGTCTATGAGCAAGTATATCACTACAGCGGAATAATAGAAGCTACTTTTTATATAAAAAAAAGTGCCGGGCTGGGATTACAGTTGAGAAATCCATAATAGCTATGGAGAAACGGGAAAGAAAGAATTCTCGAATCCAACACTGCGTTAATATCTTCATAGAAACGCGAAGTTCCTTCAAGGAAATAAAAACGTAGCTAGCGATTGTCTGTATTCCTTATGGACGGATTGATATTAAGGAGAGGACACAAACCCGCAATTCATATGAGTGAATGTCTGGACAAGATTGTGAGCGTGTATCCGAGGAGTTTAAGCATCGAGAAGGGTGCCATTCATACATTTGAGACAGTCAAGTGGTCCTTCTTTTCTTTTCTTTTCTTCTCCCAAAGTCAAAAATCCCTGAAGGAACTCCCTAATCGTACCGAAGAGGGTAGCTATGGCAGAAGCGAAGAGGGGGCACACAATGGCCATGCATAGACTCGACACATACTCTCTCTTTTTCTTCGTATTATTATCTTTGGGTGTCTTTCAAAGTAGCTTGCTCAAGATCCCATTTTCCGCTTTTCCGAAATCATACAAACCACCGCCACCTGAGGAAAATAAGACGATGAATACAGTAATTTATAGCGTGAGTCTTGGAATGTCACGAGATGATTATGATTTCAAGACCTTTCTCACGGATGACAATTTTGCTATTCTCATTTTCATCTATGATTATTATTACTCTTTTTTTCTATTATTTATTTCGACCGCCAACGTTTTTTACAGCGACGTAACAAAACCTTAAGCTAACCGTAACAAATTGTCTTCTTATTTTTTTTTAATAACTTCGAGATATATATATATATATATATATATATACATGAGTGCGCTTTATTTGACAATGTTTATAATAATCTTTATTATATATGATAAATTTAGTTATATAAACTCATCTATATATATATATATATATATATATATATATGTATAAAAGCATAAAAATATGATCAATGTAAAAACCATAATTTTTATTTCATTTAAAAATTTGATTAATGTAGTAACGCGCGCGCGCACACACACACGCGCGCACACACACACACACACACATATATATATATATATGTATATATATAATTGAAGAATTAATAAAATAAAACGGAGAATAATTAATTTTCATATTACCAACAATTACAAAAGAATGAAAACATTAATAATGTCATAAAAAAAAATATTTATTTTCAATTAATGCTTTATAAATTTAAGAAATATAACATATTATTTATCAATTAAATAATAAAAACAAAATGATATGCACTTGTTTTTAGAAAAATATTTAATAATATTTGTATTAATAAGTGGCACCATTTTCAAAAGATATGTTGTATAAATTTCGATTATAAAATTATGTATCTTATTGTTACAATGAAACTCTAAACAGATTTTCAAACGGTATATACGAACAAAAATCTAAAACTCGGATATTTTTTGTGCATCTTGATTATAATTATTTATCACCTCTCGTAAACATAAAGCTGCTTTTGTCATATATTGATTGTTGTTAGTTGTCATATGTATTGTGCGTGTCTTCAAAAACAAAGAACTGCTCCAATCAAAGTATTTTAGTTCGAAAACATATAGCGATAATATATTTAGGGGGACTTTGGTGCTAGCGAACTCCTAGAGATTGCAACAAGGGCTGCTACTTTGCGCTCATTTAACACTACAGAAATAGTGTTTTAGCAAACGTTCCTGAAACAAAATAGATTCCGCTACTTCACCACGAGTTTTCTTAATGCGTAGCATTTTGTTGTTTTTTTCTCAGAGATGGTTTCGCCTTTATTTATTATATCCGCTCTCCCTCTACCCCCCCCCCCCCCCCCCCCCCCCCCCCCCAGCCCCCCCCCCCCCCTCCCACCAATATACAGGGGCTCACAATTCATCTGGTATCCGCAGCTTCCACGCAGACCAACAGGTTTCTCGTCGTGGCCCATTATTTTTCATGCAAAGGTGCGCTCGTGTTTTCAGAAAAACTTCTTTCGCTTTCGCTTTAGCAATGTAATAATAACGTGTATTTATGGACGATGAGCGGAGTCAGTGTCAGAAGTAACTTTTTTCTTTGCTCAGCGCGGTCCCATCTAAAGAACGAATGAAATAGCTAATCGCTTAATTACAAAAATAATTGTACACATTTAACGAGCCGATAAATATTTACTTTTAATGTTTATTTAATTGAGTCGAATGTGAAAATGCTGCCCACGAATGTATTAATTAAATTTTTTGTTTAATAGTTTTTAAGGAGTTGTATGTCTGCGGGCGAGTAATTCGATATTCAACAATTCCATAAGAGAGCTCATTAGAAGTAAATCTTCAATGGAACAAATTATTCCGTGGAGCTCGATATATATTAAAATATATTATTTATATCGAGAGCGCTCAAAAATATGTGATCCACCTGCAGGTGGCCTGATTCTTACTTGAACAGAGTGTTAATGAGTGAAAGTGAAAGTGTAATCGCCCGACTAATCACGGCTTACGATTATTAGGGCTACGATACCCCTGCAATGTAACGTTGTTATTAACAATAATTAATAAAACTTTAAAATATATCTTTCATGACTTGTTATTGAATACACATTATATTGCGGCTTTTATATATATTAAGACTATATTTGACAGATAAAAAATTGTGATTAAAGGCAATTGAAAAATCAGTACCAGTACGCTTCTTAATGATTAATGAGTCTGAATATGAATAGTTCGTTCGTTGAAATACTCTTCTGATTTGTATACACATTTATAATTAAAAAAAATAAATAAATAAATAAAAAAAAAAGCGATAAATATGACGAACATAAGCTTATGTATCATTTATTGACGTCGTTATAGACAGTCATATCGAGTAGTACTTTTAAAATATAAAAGGGAGTTAGGTAATAAGAATCCTGTTGAATTTCATTTAATAAAGTACAAGAAATTTGCTAATTTTATTAATTGCGTAATGCGTACGAGTTTATTCGGGCGTGTGACATGACGATTTAACCGAGGATCTTGAAAGCCCGAAATAATCAGCGATTTGTATCCTCGCCTGCTCTCGGCCGCGTCCCGGCTTTATCGCTATCGTTAATACGTCCCAGCGATTTATCGCTGGATAATTAATTTTCATTGCATAAGTCCCGCTAATCAATTTAATGCAATCTCTCTGATTTCGTCATGCGTACTTTCCAGCGGTCGCGAGTCCCTGATAACGCGATTGGCTTTACTATCGGCTCGTAACATCGAATTGATCTGCGAATATTCTTCAAACATATCATAAATGTATTGTTAAGTCGTCATTATAATTAATCTTTTCGATAGTAATTTCGAAATATTTTCTTCACCATGACATTTTGCCAAGCTACAATCATCCTATTAACCTTGGTAATGAAAGTATATCACATTAAGTATCTACTTGATCAAAGCGATTCAATTTTAATTTTAATCATCCATTAAGCAAGTGCGCCATAAAGCAAGATTGTTTTCTATTGCATCGAGTGGAATTGTAAAGTAAACTACTTGTAATAAAATGAGAATGCGACAGCAATTAAGTATCGAAATAATCGTGAAGATAAAGCGAGCAAAATTGTTAAAATATGGTGAGACTGTACGCTTAGAGTCTGACGGGCTCAAGGAAGGGCGTACGTATTTTTTAAATCGTGATGATCGCGTGCGATAACTGATAAAATAAGCGTGACTAACGCTCTAATTACAGCAATTGGTGTGATTCCAACAAATAAATTAATTTCAGCTTTCCAGGTCATATTTCTCTCCTCGTTGCTTCCCAACGGTACAGCAGAAACGAAAAACGAAGAAACCGACGAATCAAACAAACACGTGATTAACAAAGACTTTAGAATCCAAGGGAAAAAGTATGCGTGGCCTGAATTAATCAATATAAAGCTTTTACCTCCCATGAGTGTGTAAGTGTGCGTGTGCTGCGCATCAACGATTGGTAACTGCCGCGTGACAAGCCGCGGTTTTAACTGCTCGCGCAGATGAGATGATGATAATCAATAGGTAATTAGCTTGAACCGTTGGCTTTGCCAACTGCCTCACTCGATTTTTCTTTTCTCCTCAATTCTATTATTGCCTTTGCTCGAGCTGCTATTATCAATTTTCAATTTTCATAAACAATCGGGTGATTGCATAATGCATATTTGTTGAGCTCGTGCGGAAAAGTAGAAACGTTTCGCAGAGCGTGTACTGGCTAAATTATACTTCGGTATCTGTTAATGTGTGATAAATGAACGATACTGTATCGATGTTTCATTAAATATCAAGTGTGCATGTTTGTGAATGCATGGAGAAGCGGATTACGAACGTTAATGATCTACTAATTGTTAATGCTCCAGATTCGTTACTCCCTGCCTTAAGGCAACTTTAATTTATTATATACCCTACTATGATATAGCTATGCACAATAACAAATTGCTAGTTATTCGTGTATTAATGGTACCTATAGAAAGTAAATTTTTTGTTGCCCGTTGCGCGCAATATTATTTATTCGGTATTCTTTATACGATACTTACGTAATTGTTCCTTAATGAATTTAATTACGTAATAAAACTGTTATTCCATACAATAAATTACCATTTTCTTGGGATAATATTTATATTTGTATATGGAAGAAAAAAAAAGTTATAAACTATTTGAGCCAGATCGTCTTGAGCGGATATATTGTTCACTCGTTAACTACATTGCCTAATGACGCAGCATTACTATTAAATAACTTAAATTTCTTTTATTTTACATTCATAGGCTATATGAGCTTAAGCATGCAATTGTTCTTCGTATTATTTCCAATAAAATTATATTCTTATATCGTACTGGCGGTATTAAGAATTTTTGACAAGAAGCCCCTAATTAGCATATTAATTTAAGCTTAGTTATATACATCTTTTCGATAGAATCTATTAACATTTCCAAAAATGAGGTCAATAAGTGAAATTAATTTTTGTCATAATAAAGATCGACGATAAAAATTACAGGATCTCTGCGGTACGATACAATAATGTCGAACTTTCTCTCATTAATAACGGAGTAATTTTTACAAGAAAATTTTGTTGATATCAAGCTGTTAACTTGATATTAACGTCGGATTAAAAATATGTCGTTCAATTCAGAAACAAGCCGGGAAGCTTGTAAAGAGTGATGCGTCGTGCTTGGAAAATTTTATCAGGCGCGCATGCTAATTAGAAATTATACTTCATTGTTATAGGACGATAACTCGTATAGAGAACGATAGCAGTTGTCATTATGCAATTTTCTTAGCGACGATAAGGCCGCTCCCTCAAAATAGCGACGTCAATTTTCAATAATGCGTGCGTCCTGATTCTACGTTCATCGCTCGAAGCGTTAATCAAGATGTCAATTACCGGCTCCTGGATTAACGAGTCGCGACAGCACAGCTAATTACATAAACGAAATTCAAGCGGCTCTACAAAAGCTGAAGAGATGAAAACTTTAGAGAAGAATTGGCAGTCTCACCAAAAAAGCAAGAGTATATTTAGGCGCTCAGTACCAAAGTGGGCGTTGATATCGCGGTGAACATCGCTAATTAGCTTGTTGCGGTGATGAGAATGGCAGTGGCAGTGCCGATGGTGGCGGTATCGACTGCGGCACTCTATGCAAACACACAACTCGGCTACTGTCTCTTGGGCCTTTTTCTCGCGCTCCGTTTCCGCACCGACGGAGGTTCTAATCAAGATGGTAGTGCTGGTCGCCCGAGACGACCAATACTGAAACTAATTGCCTGGGCTAATTTATGCCGCGACATGAACGCGTTCCGACGGACAGAGCCTCTGTTCTTCAGCTAATTCCTTATCACGCCGCGAGATCAGCCCGACCCGAAAAGCACCTACCGTCTCGAGCTTCCCCCTGTGGTCACGCTTTCCGCGCTCCAACGTCACCGATAAATCCTGCCTTCGTTCGCTTTTACTCCTTTTCGTGGAAGCCGGGCCCCACTCGCGGCTTCAAAATACTTTGCCCTACTGTGCTTGGAGTTAATAATTTTTTACCGTTCCATTGGCGCTGAATACTGAACGCCAAGTGTCGGACGGAATGACGGCGCCTTTTACTGCCGGTTTCTGATAAAGAGCAAGGGAATAGAGATTGAAATAGACAGATAGATAGAGATGGAGATTGATGGATAGATGAATAAATCGATAGATGTATTGATCGATGGTTAGGTAGATAGATAGATAGATAGATAGATAGATAGATAGAGAGAGAGAGAGAGAGAGAGAGAGAGAGAGAGAGAGGGAGAGAGAGAGAGATCAGAGCAGAGCAGAGCAGAGAAGATAACACGTGGTTGTTCATTGCTTAATATTTTTTTTATTAAATACTTTATCATACTTGCTAAGCGCTGTTTACATTTATACAAAAATGAAAATCCCAAAACGTCGAGCATGAATTTTGGCCACATAATTTTTTTGATCTCTCAAAAAGGTGTGTATTTACAATGTATGTAAATGTACAATGTATGTCATACTTCCCTAGGTTCGATAATAATAATAATGATAATTATAACAATACAAACAGTAGTAACAGTGTAAACCGTAGCAGTATTAGCAGTAGTTATAGTGGTAGTAATGATAGTCGTAGTGGTAGTGGTAGTGGTAGTGGTAGTGGTAGAGGTAGTGGTAGTGGTAGTGGTAGTGGTAGTGGTAGTGGTGGTAGTAGTGGTAGTGGTAATAGTATTAGTAGTATTAGTCGAATTAGTCATAGTAGTAGTTGCAGTAGTAGTAGTAGTAGTAGTAGTAGTAGTAGTAGTAGTAGTAGTAGTAGTAGTAGTAGTAGTAGTAGTAGTAGTAGTAGTAGTAGTAGTAGTAGTAGTAGTAGTAGTAGTAGTAGTAGTAGTAGTAGTAGTAGTAGCAGTAGTAGTAGCAGTAGTAGTAGTAGTAATCGTAATAGTAGTCGCGATAGTAGTATAATAACAATAACAACAACAGCACCAACATCAATAACAACAACAACAGCAATAATATTAGAAATAATAATAATAATAATAATAATAATAATAATAATAATAATAATAATAACGCAATAATTGTGTAGGGCGGATGAGTGTAGTAATAATGATTGTAATATTAATAATGATAGCATTAATAGTAATAATAGTAGTGTGATAATATTAATAGTAGCAATAGTATTAGCAGTACTAATAATAGTGTAATAGGATTAATACATAGTATGTACTCGACGAAAGGATTGACGATGAATTTAAGGACGTGGATCGATCGATGTATTTACAGGCCTATGTACAGGGAGCAACAGTCTTATGAAGTGTTTCAGTCTCGATTATGGTGTTGGCCAGTGACGGTATGGTGAGCAGCCGAGGCTAAGCCCGGGTGCAACATCCTTAAAGGGTAGAGACCGGCCGTGGCCATAAGGCCGGGATGTGAACTGTACAGAGCCGTGTGATGCTGCGAGACTGCGGTGAGACGCATCTTCTCGATCTCGGCCTCTTGGAGCCGTTTCGCTTTGGCGCGTCGATTTTGAAACCAGATCTTCACCTGCAACGAATGGAACGTTTAATGATTAGCTAGTACGAATAGTCTAAGAAATCTGGATCTCAGAACTCGCTTGTCAAAACTTACCTGCGTTTCCGTGAGGTGGAGGGAGGAGGAGAATTCAGCGCGTTCGGCGACGCTTAGGTACTGCCTTTGGGAGAACTTTCTTTCAAGGGAAACGAGCTGCTGCGTGGTGAAGGGCGTGCGGGGCTTTCTGTTGGGCCTGTGTTTCCTCAGATTGCATTTAATCTTGAGTTCGCCATTGCCTTGGGAGTAAAAGCAGAATGTCCATGTAAGAGAGGATCGGTCGCAGGTGCAAATAACGCCGACCGCAGCTTTTTACTCGAGTTCTCTCGCAATCGGCGAGCGATGGGTAACCACAGGTCGGCCTCATTAAGTTCGAGTAATCGCAAATTCCAGAGCCATCGATCGGCATTACCGCACTCAAAATAGAACGAGCTCGATAAGCGCGAGCTGATTATCCCGGTAATTAGCTCGGGATCAGCTGTTAGCTCCGGGGTCCACGCGGTGTTTACAACACGAAGTTTCACGTGTTTCCGTCGGTTACGCGATCCCTCCCGATACAGAGAAACGGTTACCGAAATAGACGCCGGGACCATCAATTAGTTCCGGTTATTTGCACCGCGCTCAACCAGCAATGGGAGCGACGGCATCTTGCTTGTCCCCCCCCCCCTCCGAAAAGACTCCAGGCCAAAGTTCGGTCTCTGGTTTGAGACAATTGACGGATTTGTAGCTCACGATGGTGGGGATCGCTCTGAATTTCAAATTGGCGTTCTGTCTTTGTATCGCTGGCTAAGGGTCCAATTAGTCTCGGCTCTCGGAATCTTCGTTGGACGGGGGCCTTTTCGGCCGCGCGGACGTTTTTTAATCCGGGTTCGATCGGGAACGCATTCGAAATAATTAGCTGATCCCGCTGAGATAACTTTCCTTCCACGAAGGACGAGATGATCGCGAACCAGCCCCGCATGGCCGAGGCTACCGTCGAGCTTTGTGACATTGCGTAATGGTGCGACTCTCGTATCTTTCCCCAATCGAGGAGACACTTTTTTTATAACCTAATATCCTCGTCGTTCTCGTTCTTTTCTCTCCCCAGCCCTTCGCCCCTTTCTGTCCCTTACACTAGCCCGTCGATATAGACAAAAGGTTCGCTCGCGAAACCGAATAAACAAGAGCGAGAGACTCGTTTATTTACGGATAAATGTAGTCACACCCTAAGAGCTCTCGAGTGGATTCGTCCCGTTGAGCATATTTCCGAAGCGATTCTTGCCATAAAACTGCCTCGAGATAAAAGATGGAAGTGCGCTCGAAAGTTTCAAGAGGCTCTACGGGCTCAAGCTATAACTTCTTAAAGTGGTATTAGTCGAGCATGCGTAAGCGAACGCCTGTCAATACGATGGCCTGTGTTTATCTATTGTTTATTCTCGTCGGCGATGAAATGCATTAAACGACTACCGGAAATAATCGTCGAGTCGACAAGAGCCTCCCGATTTACTTGTTTTTGAGTGTATGCGACTATTCGCCGTCCGACGGCGCAGAAAGCCGAATCTCACCCACTACTATCCATTATATAACGCGCGAAGAATGTTCGAGCAACTCGTCATTCTTTCTCGATAGTCGACGCTCCGCTACGCCATTTTCTATAGCCAACCAAATAAGTCGACGATCGGCAAATCGATATAATGTCAATTAATAATGAATAATTACATTGACTTGGAAATTGATCAAAGCATTGACATTATGAAGAAATGGAAAATTAATGCTTATCGAGTTCTACATTAGTGTAAATAATCCGTAAGCGCGATAATTAGAAAAGTGTTCTTACCGAAGGCGCCGTTTAGTGGTGTGCGATCGGCAAAGTGTTGGGGGAAAAAATTGGCTTGGGCAGCGGCGGCTACCGCACCCTGACTTCCTGGCCAAATTGGTGTGTGGAGGGCTGCGAGACCACGTAGTCCTGGGAAACCCGTAGCAAGATAAGCCGGGGTTGGGCGCACCGGTCCCGGCATCGCACTACCTTCTGCAATTTTCAGCTCCTCGATGTCGACGAGGCTATCGGCGTCCTCGGCGTCGGAGACATGTCCCGAGCTCGCCGGGGACTTTGGACAGTGTTGGAGACCCCGTACTGAGAAGTCCTTTGCCGGGGAGTCGCAGTAGCGACGGCCTGGATCGGTGCGTAGATCCGTCGGACACGGGCTGACGGCGCGAGGTCGACTGCGGTAGTCGTCGGCGAGGAGTGCCGCTACGGAGAAGCTAAGTCTCGGAGCGGATGCGAGAATTGGTGAGGCCGAAGCCTGTTCTTGGTTGTCGGCCGATGGGGGACTGCTCGATGCCGTGATCAGAGGCGAGGTCATCCTGAGAATGGTCATTATTGCGCGAGATTATGCGCTACTGGTCCGACTCTGTGCTGTAAGTCGGAAGCTAGTCTCGCTGCTGTCCTGCTACTCACTCACTTTTAAAGTCTTCTCATTTCTGCGACAATACGCGCACTGTTTATCAATGTTGACGACGTCCTCAAAACAGTCACGTCACAGATTAAATGAGAATAATGACGAGGACGTAACAGTGACGAAGGGCGAGCGCGTGAAGAGGGATATATATATATATATATATATATATATAGTAAGATAGAGAGAGAGAGAAAGAAAGGGAACACGATAGAGAGATGGAGAGAGAGAGAGAGAGAGAAAGAGCGCACGAGCCACGAATACAATATTCACGTCCTTTCGAGTGAAGCTTCTCGGCCAGACTGACCAAGAATAACGTTCCACGGTACCCTTGTGTCTTGGCTTCGCGTCGGCGGCCTTTCGTTTGGTGGGGGACGAGTACGACCTGGAGGCGGAGCCTACGGAACGTGACCTCGCTACCGAGGGGCGGGCTCTTTAAAAGCGCGACTCCACCCGCGGGGAAACGAACGAGGGGAAGGCGCGACAAGGGATTTTTTTGCCGTCTGCAGAACGAGACTCCCACTTCGAATGCAAATGTGAACGTCCCGGTACACGTGGAGAGGAGGGAGTCTCGAAGCACGGAGCCCGCGGCGGAAGGGAGCGATTTAATCGCTAGCCGCTCGCTTACCTCGCTACCGTAGAGTTTGTAATGAGCGTAATTGACCAATTAGGCGCATCAGCTCGAATCTACTAAAAATGGTAAAAGTCTATTATCCAAAAAACAAAGGCGATGCTGGGGACTCCTCCAAACAATAGATTGGGACGCACGAAAGAATGCGTCCGATTCGAAACACTTTACATAATCGGCGCAGGAAAATTGCAGTGAAAGTGTACGGGGCTTCGAAATTCGTCAAGCGCGGCTTTTAAGAACGGTAAAGCTCGATTTAAGCAAGCGGGGCGCGTAATTGCCGTGGGTTACGAGGTCGGAAGGTAGATCATAGGGAGGGTAGCACGCATCACATCCAGGACAGGCAGCTCCAATTTGGATGCTTCCCAAGCCAAATGATACGTTTAATAGATAGGACGGGAGATGCGCTACTTGTACTTGTCGACGTAATGAGGACCACCCGACAGTCCCATAAGACTCGATAGCTATATTTGTAAGTAGAGGTACAATGGTGTCTGTCTTCAAAACTCCATCCACCAACTTCACTTGGTATTTCCTTTTTTTGCTCTTCACATTCGTTACTCCTACTTATCACTGCCTACTAATTATTATTGTATGCGGTATTCGACTCTTGGCTTTCACAACTTTGTCCGCGTACACTGCCAACGGAAGCCAAGATGTTGTCTCTTTATATTTCTTTATAAATCGCCACTAACAACTAAGATTATCTTCAATATGTAAATTAATGCTTTTCCACGAACACCTTTCAAATTTGGCCCATTACAATTCACCACTGATCGTTCTGTAGTACAATAATTATTATTAATTTTAATGTATCATTTATATTTAAATATACATTTTAAATATTATTACTATTTATATTTTGTCAATCTTTGTAATATACAAAAAATAAATCAGACGAGTGGGTAAGGCTCGATCGAATGCACGTAAGCTTTCCTAGTACTTAATTGTAAATTAAATTTTTATTATTATAAACAAACAGCAAATTTATATTATTATGAAGATATTGACGTAGTTCATTCGCTAAGGCAAATAAATAATTCTTTTTTATTATATTTTTCAAGCAAAATTATTGTTAGTCTTTAATATTGTATTTCTTGAATTGAATAATGCAATCTCATTTTATATTAATGTAAAATTCTAATACCATATTAAAGATATAATAATTGTTTAAAATTAGTAAAGTAATAAATAAATAAATAAAAATATATATAATTTGAAAGAAAAGGAAATAAGTAGTCACATATTTAACATATTTATTAGCAAATTGTAATACATTATTAACTAACTGAAGATCATTAATATAATAATACTAGTAACAATATAATTTATTATTAATTACCTCATTATTATAAGCCTATTACTATTATAATTAATATAGTATTGTAGAATTTAGATAAATTACACCTGATGTTTATGAAAAATGAATGGAATAAGTGAAATTAAAAACAGAAGTTCTTTAATTTCCGTATCCAATCTCTGGAAGTATAAGTAAATTCTCATATAATAAAATTATTTATTTAATATACGATATATAGCAACATTTTTTTTGCTATCAAAGACGTTCATGATGATATTCCTTTAAATTACTTAGCACTGAAAAATTAATTTAATAATTTTAATGATGTCGCAAATTAGCTGGATAATAAGTTACATCCTATAAGACGATGTCTTAATTGAGGAATCTAGACTATCCTTGTTGCAATATATTTCACAATATAAGAATATAGAAAAACTTGCTATAAATAATGGCTTCTAATATTTGTTTAGTATGAATTTATAATGCAGTACTCGTTGGAGTTTTTTTTAGAGATCTTACACAAGTAGGATAATTAGTCAACGCAGTTGTTGACTTTTCTCCATCTCAAGAAACATTGAAATTAGCTTCAATTTTGTATACTCTGATTTCTGCATAAATTTCATTATTGGCATCATAAAGATTATGTCAGAAATGCTTGTTCGTAATTACAAGTAGAATTTTTAAAACTTGTCATTTTATCCAATGCCTTTTTATTTTTAATAATATTTTTTTAAGACAATATATGCTAGCTCAATCAAAGCTTTATTTCTTTCATCTTAATTTTTTCACATTGGCTTTTCTACAATTTACTTAACAAAATTTTACTCGAATCAGCCTTCCATTTGAGAATTTACGCAATCGCATTTAAAACACTCGAAAGTCTCGGGTGATCAATTAAGTGTTCGAAAAAAATCACAAAACTTTTATTATGGAAAAATATCTGAGAGTGGCACAGTGAAGAAAACTGTTGCCGCAGAAAAGTGAATCAGCCTTAAAATTGCAATCAGGGTGGTCACCCTTATTTCTTTTTTTTCTGCCCTTTTCGCGTGCACAGAAACTTAACGCATACGTTACCAAATTAGATCTTCTATTCTCAGAGAACTTTACTCAAGCGCGTGCCTTACTCTGTACCGCGACTTAAAAAAATGTCTCCATACTTAAGCTTTTCACAGCTAAATTCAACTCACTTGATCATTTTTAAATTCATCTACATAGTGTTTCCATGTTCCCAAAATAACTTTTAAAAGCACAAGCGCCATCCGCTTATATAATTCTCCATTATTTGTTAATGCCGGGCTCAATTTAAATTCTAAATAATTTTCTTATCTTCAATTAAAATAAATTTTCTAAATCCTAAATATATATTGTATTAAGGTGAAATATTTGTATGCACTTTCATGATATTTGACACTTGCGTAGACCCATAAAACAAATAATGAATAATATAAAGCATGATTCATTTAACATTTGTCGAAATAAAATTCTAAGATAAAGGATCGATTAAATATTATTGACTCAATTTTATATAAAAGAAATATTTAATATTAATTTTTAATGAAACACTTTAGTAAGAACTTGCATAGTTGAAATTTAATTTCTCAATATTTATTTGTTTATCTTACAATATGTTATTAAGTATAAATATAACTTATTGATTTTAAGAAAGGAATTAAAAATATAGAATAAATTTTACTAGTAAATAATACCAAGGATTTACAGTGATAATGAAAATTTAATGTCATATTGCTTAGATAAGAATTTTAAGGCTTTACCATAAATATTCCAAATATATATTTTATGTAATAGTAAAATCATAAAGTTTTTATAAAAACAATGATTGATTGTCAAATAAGCAAAGTAGCCATTTAATTATTACATGGAAGAAATATAAAGATGACAAAGAATATTAAACTATCAAATAATAGAAGTTCTCAATAACTGGCTAAATTATTTTACGAAAAACTATATATTAGTAAATAAACTTATTAATACTTTCTCAAATTGAAATTAAAATATTTTCTATGCATGTGAATTACTGTTATCATTATCATTATTATGATTATATCTTTTAAGATTATTTATCTAGAAAGTTCGCTCATTCCTTAGTTTTCTCAAGTCCATTTTAATATTATCTTTTCAACTTCATCTAAGTCTACATAAAGATCTTATATTTCCGGTTTCTCTGCCAAAACCAGTTATACCTCTCTTTTACTTCCTATTCTAACTTTTATTCTTAAATCTGCTTAATCCAGGTAATTCAATAATCTAGGAAATATTGGACAAAATACACAATCCAGTTTTGTCCTAAATATTATCAATACTCCAGACTTATTTCCTTTTGATTGATAAATATCTTTTCACTTAATTTTACTTTGCAATCAATATTCAACTTATTTATTTAATAATATAATAATAATAAAATAAGAACATACACTTTGAATATGCTATCTTTGTAATTTTTTATTTACCGATATCATTAGATCGAATAATTAATATTCAATAATTAATATATAATAAGAATAATTAATTTTTATATTCCTTTACACATAAGCTGAAAAAGAAATTATTGCAACAACTATTAAAATAAAGAAACAAGATATGAGATAAAAACAAAATATTAATGGTCTCTCAAAGTTTTGAATTACAGTTTGAACTACGTGATAATATTGTTGTACCTAAACTGTTTATTACGAATCAATAAATAGTTTTTACAATGGTCGCTGTCGCTTTTGTTTGTGGTAATATACATTGAAATCACTTTGACCATCATTGACTATTTATAAAAGAAAAAAATAAGATTACCAATTGTTGGAAACTATTAGTGAAATTAAAAGCCAAAAATATCCTTGAACTTAATGCATTGTTAAAAATTTTCCAGTAACTAATTAGCCATTTTGAAGTTTAATAAGTTAGTATGGTTCATCAAATACTTATTGCATCAAAACATAAGGTAGAAGTAATGTGCTCACAGTGTTCACTATTAAATATAATTTTTGGAAATATTATGAAAAAATTGAAAAACTATTTAGTTAAATATTATAAACGAGATTCGGTAAGTTCAGTCTAATTTTCACAACAACGGGCAACAATTGACATGGTCTGAAGGAAGCCAATAACGCCAGCAGACAGCAATTGATATACTGTACTGACAACGGATCGAGGCAGTCAAAGTTAAATTTAATTAAACAAGGCAAAATTATTCGCCACAACTCGATTGTCAAGACTGCGCATGCGTACTTAACTGCCTTTGGTACTCTCCGCCGATTATGTCAAAATGTAGATGCGAGAAACACAAAGAGATGTAAGCTTTACACGCTCTACGCTTCTCGTATATGAGCTCTGAATACACATTTAAAGATATGGCCCTCCAATTATTTTCTCCAATTAAAACATCGGGATTAATACATACATGCTTACGTGCATAAGACCTACACAGGATGGCTCGCTATAATATAATCCTATACCCCTGTTATACGTGTGTTTATCTGTTTTTCGAATATCTATTTACCATGATAATAATTAATTGATTTTTAAAATTGTTATCTATACATATGTAGCATAAAAATATAACTAATAAAGCTTTAAATTTTATTTACAATTTATTGTAATTAGACTCCCAACTAGTCCAAATGAAGAGCAATAGTTTTAATTGTAATTGTTAATTCTCATAATTAATGTAATCTTTGTAATTTTCGTAATACAATTTTCTAAAGTTTTTATTCTTTAATTGATTTATACTTTCAATTCAAATTTTATATTGAATAATTAATAATTCATAATTTGATAATTTACTTATACAGGCTAATTAGAAATTGAATTCAAAAATTCGAAAATATTCAGAATAATAAATGTTGAGACTGTTAAAATATTTTATATGCGGGATGTGGAAATAAACATAACATTTATTTTTATTAAATATATACTATATTATATTTCATATATTTTGGAATTTTTTAATATCAAATTATTCACTCTGCTTGTTTATAGAACAATTATAACTGTTTTCCAAAATACTTTAAAGCCCATAAAATATTTTAAAAAATTATGTAGTTGACCGTAATACTGCGAGTATATTTGTAATAGGTAATATTTTTATGTTTATCATAACGTATTGAATGTAGTTATATGAATAATAATCACGTATAATATGATTATTATTAATAGTAATATAAATATTTAAATGTATTTACTGTTACAATGTTAAGCGTTGAACTAATTGAAAAAATAAGTTAACAATAATAATGTTAGCTTAGTATTTGTAATCGAGCTCTATTTGAGTAACTATTAAGTTTTGTATGTACGAAAATATATTAGCCGATCTTTAATTCTTCGGTGGATTTGTTAACGTTTTTAAGTATAAAGTCACAAGGTGTTATTTATAGTTTGTGTTAATAATCTGTGCTATGACTTATCTGTTCTCTCTAATACTGGACAGAGTCTCGTTCTAAAATATGAGGAAACAGTCATATACCGCTTTCTCGTGCCGCATGGAATACGATAATAACAGTTGAGACGAATCGAGGCAGAATAATATGAAAGAGTTGTTAGTCGCAGTTCTGATTGGAACAAACTAAGGGCCTTGTTATCCGAAACAAAATGTTTTATTCAAATGGCACTAAGGTGGTATTAGTGAGAGCTTATGCGATTCGTAGAAAGGCCCGATTGATTCGTTTGTTAAAAATGGATTTGTAAAAAAAGATAAAAGAGATTTAATTTAACAACTCGCAAGTGAAGATGTAAACGTTGAAAACGGAGTTGGGGGTCTAGCAAATAAAACGTCGCGCACACCGTCGTTGCCTGGCTGTCAGTCGCTTTCTATTTTCTATTTTCTCATTTCCTCTTCTGAATTTCATATTTGTTCGTCTGGCTCGCCTTTATGCGGCGTGCGCCCTCGCTCTTTCCTTTCGATATTCAATTATTGGACGGATGCCTGGCAAAAAGCCGGGAAACGAACTCGTTGGCGGCGGTGACGGCGGGGGAGGGGGCGAGTGGAAGATGGCCGTAGCTCAGCGAGAAGGGTAAAGTGAGGATGGGAAGGAGAGAGGAGTGCCGAGCGAGTAACGGAGGGCTTGGAGAGCTGCTCGTGCCTGCGGCTTTTATGCGCCCAACATGCAAATAGCCTCTGCTCGTCGCTCGACAAGCGCATCGCGGCGAACTCCCAGAGGAATCTGAAACAAACGAGCTGAATCGCCGCTTTACGAGAAACACGCCAATGCTTCTTCTCGGCTGCAAAAGAAGACATCTTATTTCTGTGCGCTGCTGTGCGAGCAGTTGAGCAGTCTGTGCGCGCACTTACGAGTGAGAGATAGATAGATGGAAAGTGGGTTAGTGCGAGAGAGAGAGAGAGAGAGAGAGAGAGAGAGAAAGAGAGAAAGAGAGAGAAAGAGAGAGAAGAGAGAGATCTTATCGGATCGATATATGCATACGCGCTTTATACCTTCATTAAATTTCACCTATTAGGGGAAGAGTTTCAGCAGCAACTCCCCAGCCTTTCTTTCTATTCTTCAAAGTCATTTAGAATAAAAGCAGCCATTTAGCCTAAATATTTCATTTTTTGTAAAAGTGAACGATGCACGTGCACATATATATCCATAGACGCATGTTATGTATATTTTTAATACCATAAATTATTTATATATACCAATGGCGTATATAAAAAGCGTAAGTTTCATTTGTATTACAATTTACGTTGGCGTTATTACTTTCATTTTTTATTTTGCCAATTTTATCGTTCCATTTCCTTATGCATCACTTCTAAATTCTAATATGTCTAATTAGCTGCCAAGTTCTTTTCCTTATATACTATTTATTATATTGTCTTTTTATCTTATTCACTCGCTTGATCAAGCTATTATTATTACTTGCATTATCCATGTATAATTTAATAGGACGTGTTTTTCGCTACTATTGCTTTTCATTTTTATATACCAAAACTTTACGTAGAAGATACAAATACATAATTTAGGTGCATAAAGAATTAAGTCCAGTTAAAAAAAAAATTAAATAACCAAACGAATAGACGTCATTTCAATGAAGAAAAACTCAATTCAATGAAAAAAACTTCAATGAAGAAAAAAAGCATTTTCAAACGATTTACACGAAAAGATTATTTTTTGAAAATTTTCTAAACTTTTGTAGGATAATAATTTTACACGAGAAATAAAGATAAAAAATTAAAAAAAAAAACTATAAAAATTTGAAGCTATTGAATTAAAAAAATAATTAATATGCAATACCTAGTGAAATCATAAAACTGAATATTCTTTATTACATGCAAGCTTTTAACATCACATCACATGTAAATCAATATTGTTTAAATATTATAGATTTTCAAATAATTTTATAATAAAGCGATCGTGAAGTATTCGAATAATAACAATTATATGGAGTTAAATTAGTTTAATTAAAATTTCCATGACAAAATATTTGAAATTTTTATATTAAATCAGAAAAAAATTTCTTGCACAATGTGTCACAAAATAGGATAAATAACTTCGCTTGTCAAGTACCAGTAGTAACAATAGAGTATCTGCGTGTTTGTATTGCTGTTGCTTTAACCGAGCACTAAAAATACTAAGAAAAAAGAACGTTTAAGTACCTTAAAAGGAAATGGGATCCACAATACTTTTAGAAAGAACCTTTAAAATCAATAAAATGCACATTCTTTATAGTCACTTTGAATTTCTATGTGTACGCGAATTTTCATCTACAGTCGTATCCTAAAAACCGAGGATAGAAAATGAAAAGAAGGTGAAGAGGAGAGACCCAGTATTTTCCATTTTGGGTCAATATCGATAGCTACGACGATGAAAGTGGCTAGGGCGGATTGAGTCAGTCGACACCTCGACACGTGCGCGCCATGCGACTGTAGTTAAGTGTAAAGCAGCGCCTCGGCGTCTATGCTTGCCGTCGTGCGTAACGCGCCGGCTCTCTCTCTCCTCCTCTCCCCCTCCCGCCATCACGACTCAACTCGCATCAACTCGGTGTTTTCCTGTGGCTTAGACTGTGCACGTGCTCATCGTCATTCACATCGCTGGTGCTGCTTGACTAAACGCCACGAAATTGCCCTTTTCGCCACTGGCTCCAGACCTTCCTTTAATCGCTTCCGCTAAGAGAGAGAGAGAGAGAGAGAGAGAGAGAGAGAGAGAGAGAGAATAAATGGGAAGAAGGAACAGCTTCGCTTATTTTCTTGTTCAATGGCCGAGGAAGACAATTCGAATTAGTTCTCATATACGTCATTAAAAAATTTACTATTTTTTTTATTCCAAAATAAAGTGCTGGAGCATTGAATAACCGGATATACGATTTTTTACATAATAAGTAAAGTTATTAAAAGAACAAAAATCAAAATGGTTGATAAACGGTGCAAGTTAGTCTTGTCTACAGAGATGGAGATCGATGATGAAAGATATTATAATGATTTTCGAGATCATCAATCAAAATAAAACATTAGTTTTGCGCAAGATGTCCAAGTTTTTCTACTCACTCTACTCGACTAAGTGGTTAATAAATAAAAAAAAGATCATTAATAAATTATGAAGGAAGGAACGCAAAGAAGGAAAAAGGAAGATGTTATTAAGCTTGTATAAGGATATAATATGTGCGGCGCTAGGGCTTGAAATCGGGCCTCGAAAGAAACGCTTAATGTCGCCGACTTTACCGTATATGCGACACTTCCTCCCTCTTTTCGAGGGTGTGGTTTTGTTCCACTGGCTTTTTAAAGATGATTGCTAAAGCGAGATTTATGGCATATTTATATTTCTGTCGTGCACGCTTCGTTATATATAACATTCAAAGCTGCACTTATATCCTTCCAATATGTAAATCCATTATTAATGCTTTAGCATTTACGTACATTTTCTGAAGAATCAAAAAAGTTTATTGAAAATATGAAGAAATATTAAAAAATAAGATAGTGGTATCGAATTCAAGCAGTAATTTTGACTAATGAAATTCTCGCCCCGTTGCTTAATCGATTATCTAAGTTAGTATTTCCAATTTTATAATCAATTTTTAAGAGAATTTGCACCACAATAGTTTCTTAATAAATGATACATAAATTACCTTTCTTGCTCCACTTCTTTGACGCTGCAACAAATTATGTACTTATTACATATTTTATCGTACTTAACAAAAAGAGTATGAAAAAAATCAATATAAGCTTTATTATATTTTTATATAAAGCTTTAAAAAATATATATAACAAGTTTTGTAATAATAAGCAGTAGATTATGAAAATAAAATTCTAAATACATATGTTGTACTTGCAACTCGATGGCAGACATCATTGCTCGTTAGAATACAAATGTTCAAATTTCTTTCAACGCTATAAATTCCTTTTATTACTACTTTTTCCATTTTCATACGGTAAATGAAAATTGGATGAAATAATTATTAAAATCGTATTGATTGCAACCTCAATTTTTACAACGAGTTCTTTTCAAATTTTAATAACGTTAAGAAAGTATTACCGATTAAACTACTTTATACATTCTATTGCAGTAAAATTCTCAATACCGCCAAATAACAAGTAAATAAAAAATAGCAAAAATGTTTTTTATTTATAATTTATGAAAAAAATGTAAGCTGTGCTAACTAAGTCAAAGTTGTTTTTGCATTATATATCGTAAAAGAAATAAAATGTTGTCGAATAAAGAAGGAAAAGTACAAAACAAAACTTACTGTTTACTTCTTATCTAAATATCTTCTGATTAGTTTTATTTGAAAAAGGGAGGGATAAAATTATGTTTGTTGTAATGGAAAATATCGTTTCAAATAAAATCTGAGAATTCTTTGCTTTCACGTTATATTAATATGTAATTGTAACTAATTAAGTTTGTGCCCTAAATAAATTGATTTGTTACATATTTTGATTATTATAATGAATATCCAGCACAAATGTAATATATGTTTCAGTTAAGAAATAAAATAATTATAAAAATTTATGTTAACAAGGTATAAACAAAAAAAGTTAATAAAATAGAAAAATTTTTAACGAAAAGTCAGTTGTTCAATGGCAAATTTCATTAAATTAATAAATGTTAAATAAACAAGAATTAAATATAACGAATTAAATAACGAAAATACAAAGTGTTGAAAGTAATGTTTTTTATAGGTGGTTATTTTCTTAATAGAGGAAAAATAAATAAAAACAGTTTCAAAAGTATTTGTTGGCGATAATCCTGAATTAAAGAAGAGAGTGATAAGGTAATAAGTCGGTGGGGGTTGCAATCGGATACCCGACGATTCGGAGAAGGATGTTCCGGGTGAACTTGTAAGATCCTTCCGCGAACGTCGAAACATTAAGATTCCGGGGCGAAAGTATTCGAATGGCCCAACCGTCCCGGTCGGCCCTAATGGAGCTTTCTACTACAGGCTAAATCTGCGCGAGTTGCGGGCGCCGCGGTAGCAGCCGAGGCGTAAAAAAGGACGACATCTTTTAACAAACCAGACTCATTAGGAGCGCACTGCTCGCTTTTTACGACGGGACATTTGTAAGCAATACAGACTTCCAAAAACAAACTTGTGTCTCTAGCACCATTGCGCTCCTTCTTTTTTATCGCTTTTTCCCCACTTCTCCATTGCCTGCATTTGCGCCCCCTAACTCTACGCATTCGGTCTCATCGCCTACAGTATCTCCTTCGCTTCTCGAATACCAGAATTTCGAATAGCTTCCTCGAGACTATTAAACACGTGCTTTTTCTAATATTTTAATGCCTCCAGGCGAAAACATACTTCATGGCTTGTATATCTCATAGAATTTTTGACAGATTCATGATATAGGGCCAATGTTTTATTTGTTTTTCACGTGTCAATTGGTTAATACGTACTTCTATAATATGACCAGATGTATTTTTATACTCTTTAACTTGTTAGAAATTCTTAAACATTTTTTATAAAATTTATTCATTCACTGGTTATGTGCTAAAAATCGAAATTAAAAATGTAATTTATACATTGACGTATAATTCAGAATGTTATGAATATTTTAAATATCTTATTATTCATATATATATTATTTTAGAAATTTGCATATAATAATGTACGAAAGTTACAATTAAATTATAGTAGCTAAAATATAATAATTTCAAAACTAATAAATAATAAGCGTTTTTATATTCAACATTACATTTAGAACTGTGCAATTACGTATTATCATTAATGCCGCAATCGTATCTCGCAAATTAATTACAGTAGGAACAAATTTTTTCCACACTTACATAATGTTAGCTTTAAATTACTTTTCCCAATCTAAACAGATTATATGAAATTTTCGTGTACATATATATATTTTTTAAATGTAGTTGTAAATTAGTTGTAATTAGTTGTAAATAAACGAAAGCAAACGCGAATGTGCTTTGATGCAATATAATTATTTTCTTTATAAACTTTAAAAAATTACAAATATATACATACGCGCGCGCACACACATAGATGTATATATATTAGAATATAGATATAATAAATATAAATATTAGAAAAATTGTAAAAAATGGTCATTTTTATCATTAATAATTAAATTCTTATTTGTTGTTTTAAATATCTTTTGTTTATAAATCTTCATACAATAAAAATTAATAGTATTTTTTAGACAACCACATTTAGTATTGAAAAGTTAAATTCCTAAATGCATAAATTAAGAATCTATAGTTTTTGTTTCTAATGTATATATAAAGTAAGTATATTGCTATAATTTTTCTGCGATCAAATTAAGAATTTCAAGAATTTCCATTTAAAATCAATAACACTAAACTTAAGGAGAATTGCATTATCAAAGAATATAAGGAAAAAAATATAATATCGCAACTGCCTAGTCGTCTTAATTGCCATAAGATAATTAATGAAGTGTAGTGTATATTTATAAATGTAAAAACTTATTTCCACTGGTGAAGCTGAAGCATGTTTCAGAATTAATTAATTATGCTTTCAGTTTTTAAACTACTTTTTGTGAGAAAGGATGGGTGCTTCGTCGTTTGCGGCTTAAAGCTTGCAAGTGAAGTCAATAATTTGAGTGGGCGAACGATGATTATCGAAAATTCTTTCAGTTCAGAAGTTTCCACAACAGGAACTTGGTCGGCTTCATCGATCTAGCATACTGAAAATACAAAGAGAGACCATATTGCAGAGGATTGAGAGGGAACCAATTAAGAGGTATGCGCTCCAGAGGTCCGACGTTCCCTGGCATTTCGCCCTCGAATTTTTACGCGCTCCTCCTTTTTCTCGGCGCGAGCTAAACGGATGGCATCCTTCGCGTCTATTAGTGGATCTCCGGTGACGCTCTTGCCTGGCACACGCCGACTTGGATTGACTTCCCCACGTCGACGTGGTTGGTCCTCGTCTCAGGCTCGACCGATCGAGCCAGTCTCGATTAAAGCTCTCGTAAACGACAGCCACTGCCGGCTTCATGAGCACCGTGTTACGCAATCACCCGAGCGTTGCTCTCTACAATTATTTATCTAATAAGAGTTGAGAAACGCCCAGAAGGCATAGGATGTATTTCGAAGAGCAGATTCCGAGAGTCGACGGAGGCGGATTCGACTCTCGATTTGGCTGGCCGCAAATTCGGTTTCGGTACATGTGGCCTCGGGGCTGAGGCATCCTAAGGAACTTGTCTGAAATTTATGGTCGTTAAGCGGGTGTGCGTGAATCCGACAGGGCTCGTTAACCGGCTACCGATTTTCTTCATAAATAGCAGTAATAAGAGAGTTATTACTAATTTCGAAATTCAAGATCTTGATTTACTTATTGGCCTAGGCAAATTTTCGACCTTCGAATATCGGTATAGCACTTGAAGTACCTGAATGTGTACTCTCCTGAGATATAGCTTAGAAGGACGCGCTTATACAAGCTGTTAATGGGCGGACTTTGAGAAGGGGAAGGAACTGGACGTTGACAAAATATCAGCAACATATCTCACTTTAACCGAGCTCGCGCTCCTTCGTATCAGCGATAGATCTTGTGCGGTAAAGGGCGCGGCATTCGCTATTTCGTGCGTGAACGAGAAAGCCAACGACTGGTGGCACACGGGTGAAAATAAACAAATCCGCGACAAAAAGGATAAGAAAAAAATAAACAAAAAAGATAAAAACGGTGTGGCACGAGCCGTGAAGCGTGAGGAGCCGCGAGTGCCACCTAGTCAATTAAGAAGACAGCCGCCTCTATTAGGGGAGAGAACGCTCGGGAACAGCCGTGAAACATCGACCGCGTAACTCCAAACATACGAGCCATCCTCGAATGACGTATGGCTCGTTGGCTGATGTCTATTTTCGGAATCGAGTCGTTGGGTAGCTGCGCATTCAAGGACCCGTCGATTTTCGGTCTCCGGCTCTTTTCGCCCTTTGGCCTTTTCCGCGTTGTTGACGCACGCGAACTATTAATTATTCATCGAGTCCTGCCCATTTTCCAAATATATTCTGATAATATTTACTGCTGACTAACTTGGAAGGATATTCGGTCAATCAAAATCATAATTTAAAAATGAAAAAAGCTAAAAGAATCGAAAAATATCAACTATATTGCTGATACTATACGTATATGTTACTATAAACATAATTAGGCAAAGGGCATAGAAAATAAATTTCATTTCATAATATTATTGTATTGCCTTAAAGAAAGAAAACTTATATAAGGTAAATATTTTGCATTTTCCCGAAACTTCATCCCTTTTAATTTATAAAACATTTCACACATTGTACAAATATTTCGTCGCGCTTGTATAAACCAAGCACTTCTGCAAAATAATCTTTATTCTGAAAATAACCCTAATGGAGAATAAAATTGTCGGTCGATCTCTAAAGGTCAATGTACAATAACTGCGGATATTTGAAAAATTATATTCCTTTAAAAATGACACTCGTAGCATAAATTTTGGTTGGCTCTGTTTTCTTTTTAATTTTGTCCGCTCTTCTTTTTGCTGCCTATTTCTATACTTGAAGGCCTTCTCCTTTCCCTTCGAAGTGTTTAGCTTTTAACTGCACGGCTTGTGTTATAAATTACATATCATTCTCGGTCGAGAATGACACCGCGACGTCGCACTCAGAATTTCGAACGAGTCGGGTTTTGTGCTTCGTTCTATATCTGAGTCACGGCTCCGTGCGCTTCTGAAACGAACCATTTTGCTATTTGTATACATTTCAATTTATCCTAACTTTAACATTTTTACCATTCATTTTTTGCAAAATTATTACTTTTACTAAATTGTATTAGTTTATTTCATGATTTAAAATCAGGTTTGCCTACCAAAATTACTGTTGGACATTAAGTAACGTGAATTTACGAGCTTATTTACAGTATTTATGAAACGTCGCAACTTCCTACCAGAGAAGATATAATAGTTTGAAATTCAGAATAACCTATTAAATGCTTATTAGTGATATTGTAATAATGAAATTTGTAATATAGCTATATTTTTATAACTATCTCGTTATTAAACTGATGATATAAAGCATAGAAGCAAAAAAAAAAATACTTTGTACTTACTTAATACTTAATCGGTAGACATATATTCTTTTCTCATCCAAACCAATGCGCAAAATGTATTATGAAGTTCATTATATTTTTGGTTATTTTTTGGCCAAAGTTTTGGTTACCAAAGTTATAACAACATATCGTTTTGTGCACGCTGTATTATGCTAAGGAGCATGCATCGATATTCAAAAAGAGCAAGGAATAGTAAATTTCCCAAGAAACCAATTTAACTGCTTTGTGTATGTCTTACAAAATAAAAGAATAATGCGCGATAGAGCGGTTACAAGGGATTCAAAGAAGAATCTTTGTTCGGCGTGACTGCACGTGGATTTGCGGCTGTTTATATGAAAAAAATCAAGTTTCGAGGAAGCGAGCTATCGAACACCAGCGGGTAATCTCTCCCGCCCTCCTTTTCTCACTCTCTCTCTCTCTCTATCTCTCATCTTCCCTTCACCAGTTAGAAATGATTATCCTTGAAAATGGGCCAGTTCTAGTCGTATATCAAGCCCTCGGCTTCCATTACCCACTGCTTGCAGCCCAGGTACAATTTAAAGCTTTGCCACTCTTCCCCTACTCTACGACCGTACACTTTACGATAGCAATCGGCATATGTTACCTGACATGCATTCATCATGCTGGGTATTTGTCGACTTCTCGATGTTCTCTATGAGCTTTTGAGTCGCCGAATGAGCGATCGTCTAAATGGCGTGGGCGCAAAAGTCGGGAGGTCCTCCTCGACCTCCTCACGCCCTTGACAATGGCTCGAGCACTTTTCGTTTTAGCCGCTGGCGTACGACACATTGTCTCCCCGGGAGGACCCGTACCTCGGGTCCAGCAAAATAGCTGTGGTGCTCCTACCCGCATAATTGCAATTTAAGGGGCGAGCGAAGACGAACGCTTTTGCTCCAGTGCAGCTGTACAAGACCGCAGCCGACAATGAACCAACCACTCAAGTCGGACAATTGACCAATTTTGACTTTGTGAGTTCAAGAGGATCACCTCCCCCACTCCATAGCTCCCACGCCAAACCCGCTTTCGTTTATACCTCGAGACAATTAGTCTTCATCATAGATTCCCGAAGTTTCCTTCACAAAGGCGCAGACTTTCGAAATTGCGAGATTAGTTATTGCGATTTTCGATCGATAAATTTTTCAACTTTTCAACAAGTTGCATCAATTTTTTCCAAATAAATTCATGGATAGGGGAAATTGAGTAAGGCCAATTCAGATTTATTACAATTACACCTGTTTACACAGCACTGACTTTGATGCGAAAGAGCTCTTAAATTCGATCTTAAATTAGAAGCTAAAATGAAATGGTATTCCTGACTCCGAAGAATCCTATACGTTCAAAAAACTTAGGAATTATGTGAAAAAGTTACACAGGCTATGGAAATATATGAAAAGAACTTCGGTATTGTTAATTTCTATTTAACAATATTTTAGCAAGACAATTATTGATCTTAATATTAATGGCAAAAAATAGCCATCAAGTGATTTGATATAGCGAGACGCAAAAGAAACTTCTTAGAGCACCTTCAGTATATGAACAAAAATTCATTCCACTCTTCGCTATACAAAACGAGCAAATAGAAATTTTGGAAAATGGTAGGAAGCTTTAAGATTTGTGGAAGGAAGGCGAGAGTTACGGGAACCAGGCGTGAGGCCTTTCCTCATTCTAGGGATCACTTTCCTCGCCATTCTGTCTATGAATGAGGAAGAATAATGAAGAAATGAATGGGGCGCTATTGGAATACTGTGGAGAGACTATGGACTCTTGGATACGAGAGATCCCTCGATTTCAGAAAAGGACCACCGTGACCATTGTCGCTTCTACTATACAATTTTACATTGCACCATTTGAAGTCGTTTAAATCCTTGTAGGAGAGTTGAGTGGATGCGGCCAAGGTGTTGCTATTCGTTTTTGAGTGCTAGCAATTGTCAGCCCACTCAAAAGGTGAAATTGAGTCTGACTTACTTCGCCCGTATTCCTTCTTTCTGCCAATCAGGGCCCGTGCCTCTTCGCTTTTCATTCCTTGCATGCAAACTCTAGCAGATGCCAAGAAACTATGCATATAAAAGTTAATGCGATAGGCTATCGATCTTGTTCCCCGCTGTCTTAAAATTCATTCATTGGCTTTTCATAAAAATTACAGACTAGACGCTCTCACGAATTTTACGTACCTACCCTACTTGCGAATGTCCAATACAAAATTTATCTTTTACTTGTTAGTAACTGACCATCAATAGTTGCAATGAAAAATTTCAATCGCCTTTCCTATTTAAAATATCTGCTCACCTGCTTCCTAACACTCAGCTCATCAATTTACCATTCCATCTGTTTTGACGTTATTTATGAAATTTTGAAATACTATTTATTAATACTGATGTACATATGGTATTACACAAGCTGTATTTTAATCTCTTGATTCACGCGTAAAATTACAATATACAAATTTTTAATTAATTATTTTATTTTATTAATGAAAACTATCATCATGCTAAACTAGAAATATTCAATTTTGACAAAAATATGAAATAATAATGAATGGACAGTCTTTATCTTATTTTATACTACATAATTGTTAAAGGTTATAATTTAATGATAAGTTACGTCGTTTTTCGTTGTATGTTAATGTAGATATTCGCTTAAATATTTTTTAGAGAATTTAAGAAATACAATTAAATGAAAAAAAATTGAATATACAATCAAATGCATTTTTAAAATATAAATAAATATTTACATTAGGTAGAGAGTTTCAAGATTAATTATTATTAATCTAAGTTATTTATATAATCTTGATTGCTTCTAAAGTAAATGCTGGAACAATATCTTTCAACATATTTTATTATTCCAGAAAAATTTAAGTTCGATATATTATAAAAATCGATCTAAAGCGCCGAACAAATAATTAAAAGTGTGCCTTATAAAATATCGTAAAAATTCCTGCAATATCAGAGTTAAGTATTTTTTGTTTTAATCCATAACTTCTATGGTAGATCAAATGTTTAAAACATGTATTAAGCAACTAACAGCTTTTACTTAATTTTCAATCATGATACAGATTGGTACAGCGCAACTATTATCCCGCAAGCAACTCATACACAAAGAATTGTCTTTGTTAGTTCCAAATACCAGTAATTATTTAGTATATTCAATGTAACGGAATACATAACGAAAACCATAAATGCACTGAATTATACATTACGTTATATTAAAACAGAGTAATGCCATCAATTTTTTTTAGAAGGAATTATAAATTACAGATTAAACTACCAAATATAGTTGTATATATAAGAATTCAAGTAACTTATTTTCTTCTGATTTCAATATCTCACATAATTAATTTATACTTATTGGATCTCAATTTAAAAGTAATATATTTTCATTAAATAAATGTATCTGTGAATTATTAATAAGAATGCTATATAATAACAGACGTACAAAAATGTTGCAATATTTACAGAAATTGTAGTTAAACCAAATCAAACAATATAAATTGACTAAGATTCTAATTATTGTAAAAGTATTAATCTGGATACTTTTATGAATATTTTTACAATATTCTAGATTTTTAAACAAATTATATTTAGAATTAAAAATAATAAATATTAAAAGAAGATATCGTTATAATAATTTTTTGATCTATTCAAATCAATAATTTGTCAATCTAAATAATTTCAATAGAAATGTGGATTATTTATATATGTTATCTATTTTATTAAATTATAAATATCTTCAGTAATTATAAATTATACATAAAAATATATAATTTATTAATTTTACAAACTATATGAGTTAATGAAAAATAATAGGCACAATTGTTATAAAATCCCAAATTAAAATAAAATAAAATTTAAATTTTATATTTCTTGTTTTAATGAAAAATAAGTATAATAATTGTCATAAATTTAATAAATTGAATGAAATTTTAAGTATAATATAGATGGTTGAAAAATAATGAAAAAAATGTTTGTTGTATTTTATTTACATATATATATATATATATATATATATATATATATATATATACATATATAAATTTACATCTATATAACAATACTTGAATACACTTGAATGTATGTATTATTGATTTATGATACCGATTTAATATATAAAAATTTAAGTTGTAGTGAATGTTTTTAATATGTGGTCTATATTATTTATCGATTGTTGAAAATATAAAGTTGAAATAAAATTCAATGCTTATAAAATTTAATTTTAAGCAAGATACATAAATGACAAAGTTTTATAGCGTTATTAAGCTTGTTGACAGTTTTTGAATTTTAAACATTTTATAGATTATCCCGTAATTGTATTATAAATGAAGTTATGTCATACAAATATATAAATTTTTGAAAATTAATATAATACCTTGTTAATATATTCAATATGTAATATTTTTATAAATTTGTCTGTCCATTTTAATTCATCTATACATTTATTCATAATAGAAGAAAACTATAAAGATATTTAGAAATAACAATTTCTTAATTTCTTACCTAATATAATATGTATACATATTTATATTTCTTTGTAGATATAAAATATTTTTATATAATTCTAAATATTATTATTAAAAAATTCTGTATACATTACTTTTTATGTCACAATTTAATAGAAACGGATATATCCTATAAAAAATTAATGAAAATTCGTATTTCAAAAAAATATATATTCTATTAAATTTTAATCATATTGAATATGAGTTTTGTATCTCTTACTTAATATTTATACTTGTCTCGTTAAATGTCAATGTTATGCAATAGGGTAATGTAACTAAATATATGCAAAATAGTACTTTGAAATGTAATTAGATGAAATATAAAATGAGATACAAAATCATATTGCTAGTATTTATGTTAGGAACTAGAATTATTATTGTATTATATTACATTTTAAAACAATATATTTTCTTTTCGGAATATGGATTTTTCTTATACAATACTGTACGATAAATAGTATAATTTTGGAGAAACATTTTTAAATTTAATATAATAAAAATTATTGTCATAACAATTGTAAATTAATTTTTTGAAATTATTAATAACTGCAATGGAATTGTGTTCTGAAGATAAGCGATGAAAATATATTTTATTCAAGAATATTCTGTAGTAATGAAGTTATAAGCATTTTATATGAAAGCATAGAAAATTAATATATTAAAAGAATTGAAATGAAATATATAATATAATTTGATTTATCGAATTTATTATAATTATTAGGTTTTTTTTAGAACAAATCAGTCATATAAGTAACATTAAGTTGATTTTGATAGTAATGTAATAATATTGTAAATGTAAAGCGAAATATTTTACCGTTATTGTTGAGCTCATCATCTTAGGAAAGAAGCTTAGTCGATATTTATGTATAATTCGAAAGTGATTTAAAAAAAATTTGTTTCCGCTTCCTTTGTTACCAAAAGAGATTCGAGAGTCTCTGAGCGTGAATGCCGGCAGAATTGATTCGAAGCGAGCCGACATTGTCGGATTTAAGAAGCTACACGAAAAAATGGGAATTTATGTTTCTAATGAATGGGGCGGAGCGAGTCAAATTACGATGACCATAGATACACATTACACCTGGTCCCCCACCTGAAAATGATATACTGTTTTGTAGTGGCACTGAGTATAACACCTGGATATATTTTCTATCTCTTTTCTGGACGAATGCGTTTACACGCACACGCTTATGTATTTGTGTGTGCGCGCGCTTCATTGTCGCAAGTAGAAAACTTTCCAATGAACCTCTGGCGCACGCTATATTATATACTTCGGTCAAATCGAAAAATCACCTTCTGTCCCAACAATGATCTTAAAGATACTCAAATAACTTAAAAGTACTTTTAAAATGTCATTTCTCAAAGGCAAATCTTTCGTGGGCATTTATATCGCATTATTTTTATATTTCTTTTGAGTTTAATGACATATGATTGTTATTTTCTCAATTTAAAGAGATATTCACTTTATGACATATGCACTTATTTATCTTTAAATATATTGCGATATTTTTATCATTAAAATTATTTTAAAATGTATAAGAATGTGTAAAATATTGAGTTTGTTGATTTTCTTAAAAGTATTTGTAATCTATTTTAGATTTTTAATGCTTTTGTCGAATCACTTTCTTCGATTGTTCATCATTTATTAGATATTTATTTAGAGTTATTTAAAGATTTAGAATGAATTAGATTAAAATAAAATTTTGCATAAACCTGTACATAGGAGCGCAGTTTAAAGGTGTGTCCTTAAGTTTGAATAGCTTGTTGATTGGGCTATAAATGAACGTCCCGAACCCAAACATTATTTCCTCCGGGCCTGTTCTGCCGATGATTTTGTCGTTATCATTGATCCCACTCTATTGCTCTCCCTTGCTCGCGACCACACGCAAACTCTAAATTTTCGGAGCGTTTGATCGGTGCCATTTCTACGTAACTGGACATGACACAATTGAATTCCTCTTGATCTCAAAGACCAAATGCTGTTTCATTCAAGATCCTTTGAGAATCAATGTCTCTTGTATGACTCTTGGATTTCTGATCTCTTGAGCCAAGCGAGCTGTTCGCCCATGAATGATATTCTTTCACATCATTTTAGCTTTTTAATATTGATTAATTACATTGTTAAAAATACATTACCTCAACGCAATTGCCGACGTGTAAAAATCAACTTGCAACTCGTGATATTAAGTAAAAGAAAGGAATTTACGAACGTATTTTTTTTACATACGATGCTTCTCCAATCATATTTATAACGATCCTTCATAATTATCCTTCAAGATCCCGGAATCATTGGATTATGAGTAAAAGGATTGAATGCTTTGAATTGATTTTATAATAATACTATAGAGTTAATTTAAATTTAAACAAAAATTTTAAACAAAATTTGTTACCATTAAACAAACAGTGGATCAAGCTAATCTCTAATCCGTATTGTCGCATATGTATTCCCGTATGGAGAATAAGCATACTCATATATAAGTGGAAAATTGTCAATGTGGAACATCATAATCACGCTAAATTTAAGGATCTATCGTTAAATAATAACATCGCATATTTTAATCCAAAATCTCATGGCTTTGAAATAATATCAACTGACAAAAATACGCCAGGTGTCAATAATGATCATGATAAAATAGCTAGAGAGAGTGTTGTGTTAGGGAGAGGGTGGGGACGCTGATACGAGAGGCGAAGGGTGGCGGAGAAAGGCTTGAAGGTTCGAGCTAGTTAGCATGAATCTTTAACGCGCGTGGGGAGTTGCGGGAATCAAAAACCGCATTCTAAGGGGACAAGAAAAGGAAGACTTGAAGCGACTGGTCCGTCGGCTGGCTCTAACAGGCTCCTTCACAATGCCACATTGTACTTAAATCAAATTCAATTTGGCTCTATTGAAAATTACGCTTAATAAATTATTTAGGCAATTCATAAATCGGACCATGCGGCTAGGCTCAAACTCCCGCACAATATCACCTACAGCGAGCTTTGCCTGCACCGGTATGTATCTCAAGTACAAATTAATGTTATGGTTCGCTTATAAATTGGTCTGCATCTGACCACGACGATCCTCAGATTCTGGCTCATTATATGATCCAATGATAAATGTTCAAGCCATGAGTTTTATTACTAGTTAATTATATTTTGATCGGTACAGCATTTTCTTCTTTGCCTTTTTAAATTTCATTAATTTTGATTATTTATATCCCTTTTACGAGCTTATTTGACAATGTTCAAGATTTATTATTCTTATTTTTTACGCTCTACATTGCCGCTTACCCAGATCTGGAAGCTTCTTTAAACATGAAATAATCATTTTACAATGATTACATTAATCGATTTATTCCATATAAACACTTGACAAATTTTATTTTTTAGCGATAAAAATAATGTTTCGATTCAGCGTCTCGGCTCAAACTAAAAATTTTCAAGTACCAGATAAAATATCATCCATGTGAGCAGCGCGATAAAGAATCATTTGTAGATACATAAAAGCACAAATAAGACGATAATGAAATTAAAGAAAGTTATATAAATTTTGAAAACCGCAATGTATGTTTTAAAATCGATAAATGCAAAAATATATTGGACCAATAGTAATTATCCATGTGTGCTTATTCATCTTTACTTTTGTGTCAAATTTTGCTTAGCCAACGCATTAAAATCCTTTTATTCAATAAGATCGTCATTTTCAAATGATGTATTATTATAAGCTTAATACTGTATTTACTCTATTATGAAGATTTTTTTATTTTTTGTAATTTACGAAGAAAGCCAAATTATTTTTTTCTAATTATTTAAGAAATAAATATTTATTCTCGTATTAAAGCGGTAAGCAATAATTCTTAATTGTAATTGATTTTCTTGTGCAGCGAACGTTAAATAGAAATTTTTATGACATAGTGTAAAGTTAAAGAGTGCGTGGTTAAACGATTTACAGTAATAACAGCTGCAGATTTCACAGAAATAGAAGGGAGACATGTGTAGGGCAGACACAATGTAAAAGGGTTAATAACGAGCTCTAACGTGTGATTCCCTTTGACGGCAAATAAAGAGCGATGAGGGTTAACCTGAGAGATAACTTACGATATGGCAACTTGGCAATTTCAACAGAGAGTGAAAGAGGAGGGAGCATAAGCACAAGCATTAGTGAGTTAGTAGGCAAAAGGAGAAAACATTGAGGATGTATTGTTGACGCATGCGCACATACCTCGAATCGACCTCATAAACTGTCCTTTTATAATCATTTATATGCAGTTAGTTTTTATTTTCAATATTAACCTTTCTACCATCATAAATTTCCTCACTTTCTCGTAAGAAAAGTTTATTTTAATATTCTTTTAAGCTTTTTCCTTATTTCTATATATCGCTTGCAGAACAGTACGAGATTATAGAAAAGTCTATATTCGGAATTACTGTGCCAATCAAATAGAAAATGTCCACGCCATATTTCGCATTATATTTAATCATCTGTGCTAATTAAATAAATGTACATACGATTCTTGACGTTATAATAACATTTAAACGACGTCGAAACTATTATTTTGAATCTAGTCTTCATGCAAGATTGGTCAAGCGCATTAGCTCGCACATTATTTGATCAGTCCCTTGGGGTTAAAGCGAGAATGAGCTATTCAATTACCAGAGGGGCTAATCTTGAAGTAGTAATACATTGATATCCAATTAAATATAAATCTATTTATAGCCTCTTCTTTCTCTATACTTTCTACTTTATCTTAATTATTTATCGAAATTCAAATTTCTTCATTAAACAATGTTCAATTTCAAGAAATGTACAGGAACAAAGATGTATTCATTTGCGTGAACTTACAAGCTATTGAAGAAAAAAATCGTTTCGTTATTACCTGTTGTTATCGTATTTATAAAAATATATACAATCCTTTTAAGAATATTAATATAAAAGCTACAAAGAACAAATAATTTATTTTCCATCTGAAGTGTGCGCTTACGTGGCTATGTCGGTTCATATCTAATGAATAAGATAAATTTACTTAAAAAATGAGCAATCAAAAGTCATTCTGTCGAAAACATAAAAAATTAATTAAAATCACAAGTGGTTGAAATATTATTTTATTATATATTTGTAATTATATATAACCTATGTAATTTGACATATTCCTAATAAGCTTTATTCGGAATTTAGAATTAAAAACAAAATATAAGGTAATCTGACATAAAAACTAGAAAAATTGTTAAATACAAAAAGAATCATAAACGTAAAAAGAAAATGAATAAGTTACTGATACCTCTACGCTGCGTTATTGATTTTTATAAATGAACGTTTCATGGAGAATTTAAACATATAAAAAACTTAATGTGATCGTCTCTTATTAATGATATTGATATTATTATCGAACCTCATTTGAAAGTTATATAATGATTTATGATTTTTAATTTCATCTATGCGTATAACGAAGAGTGACTCAATTAGTTACAGACAAATTACGCAAGGCACATCTAATCATTCAAATCCAATTTTGCGATAAGCATGTAACTGATTTTTATTTCCAACACGAATAATGTCGTTTCTGTAAATGAATATTATTCGTTTAGCAGCTTCAAGTCGATAAAAGCTAAAAGCTAGTAAGTCATTGTCACAATCTTAGAAAAATAAAGAGATGCGAGTGTGATATTTCAACGCCAGAAATAGATAATGTGTCACAAGATAATGTTTCATAAGATGATAAAATTAGAAGCACAATATCATCTAATTGTATAGTAAATACTTGGAACCACTTGAAAAATATCTCCTAAATACAGACATGTTTCTATAAAACTGATAAATATACATTACATTCGAATGAACTTAACTGTATACATGGGAGCACGGGCATACACAAGCACACAACAGCACACTCACTCATGTATAAGGACACATATTTTTTCTAATATTCTTCTCAGAAAGAAAATAAAATAATAATCGATGAGGAGCCATTGAAAAATCGTTAAAATTGAAGGCCGAAATTTTCCATGTGCATTACATTTACAGAAGCAAAAAGATGAACATATCATTATTTAGGAAGATTAATCATCCTTGTAATTAGGAACGGGAGAAGTGGCAGTTAGCCTAGGCGCCAACATCAACCTCCGCACCTCTGGCTGAGTATAACATAACCTATAGTTTCTTATTTGTAGTCACAGCCGCACTCGAATTTCGTGGGTTATCCAACGTCGCCAGGGCGTGGTTTGAAAAAGGTTTGGAAGAAACAGATCGGCATCGCAAATTTCCTTTGTCTCTTATTTTATATTTTTTTGAGCCGAAAAGGCCGAGCCGCAGTTGTGGCTACGCCTCTCCGCCGTCAACTTTTCCATTCTGGAACTTGTTATTTCGATCAACTCGGCTAATTAGCGTAAAACTGTTCTAGACTTAAGTACTTTTTATTTTTTTCTTATAATTTTTCTAAAACTCCTGTCGACTTCTGAAATACATTGATAAGTCTAATTAAGATTTTATAATGAAATTTTCTTTTCTCTCGTTTATACAAATTTTTACGACTCATCATCGAACTAATTGATACATCTCTTTACAAGCTTATAAGTACTTTACACTTTTATAAAGACATTGAACATATTAAACTCTTTTATTCTTTTATTAAAATAATTATATTAGAGTAAATAGTTGTTTGATAAACAAAATTACAATTTTTATAAACTTCAATGTATAATATTATGAAAATCAATTGTGAATTTCGACAAATGGTATCCCTGTGGAACCAATGGGTTCCGATTAAAATAACAATTGAATGTATAGAATCATTAAGCAATAATAATGACTTAGGAAGTAGTAATTGATTTGACAGAGTTTACGATGAGCTTTTATTTGAAATCTTCTGTTGGAAGTTAGAGGTAAAACTTAACCTTAGTTTTTTATAAAAAAATATATATATATATATATATTATATAACGAAAAATATAGTGATATTTTTTTTTGTTTTTTTTAAATATAAATTACTTTCATTAAGCATCAAACTTACTTTTGGAGTCTAATCAGTTCAATTTATAAAAATATGTTTATCAATTTAATTTTTACTGAATGTATCAATAAAGATTACATTAAATGGCATTTGTGATTTCTATTATTTTATATAATTATATGATTTTCATTGTATTTTCCTTCACTTATTGCAATGCATTATGTATATTAGAAATTATATAATACGATGCAAAATAGCATATTAACATATACAATACTTAAAGTGTTGACTTCTTATCCTATTCATAGATTCCTATTATATAAAATTATAATAAAAATATAATCTGAACATTCAATTATTATGTTACGCTTATTATAATTCAATTACTAAACCATTTTTTATCTGAATTTAAATAAAATTATTTTTATATAAGCTCTTTATAAATTTGAGTTTTATCTGTAACAATATTAATTGTTTCATCATTCTTCTGTTATTAAAATGTAACTTTGTATAATGGTATGTTAAGGTTTTTGTTTTAACAGAAATTTGAAAAATTGTAAATATTCGTATAAATTAGAAACCAGGGAAACGAGATCCTAAAATTCTATAGTCATAAAAAATTAAAATAATTTATATTATAAAAATAATAAAATAATTAATTTTCTTATCTTAAAATACTTTATAACCATATAAAGGAATTCGCTTATTATATAAAATTTAAATTTAATTTATTACGAGTAAAATTAAAAAAAAAGAAACTATTAATGCTAATTAGAGTTAAAAAAAAAAATCGAAATAAAGAATTTATCAATATAATATTATTTCAATAAACGACAAATTGATGTGAAATAATCGATAAATTTTTTGTAAAATAATATAAAATTAATTAGACAAGAGTGGTTGAGCGATACAACCAAAAGTTACGTACCTTATTAATATTTTCTATAAACGGATATATAGGTGAAAAGACCTCGAGCTGATCTGAATGTATAGATGTTTGTATTGAAAACTGTTGATGACGTTAATGAACGACTTAAAAAAGTCTAATGATAATTCATCGATAAGCCTCTGTAATTAGTCACTGCCAATTAACAGCTGCTCAAACGAAAAACAACCGACTGCATTAATTATAGTAAGTCGCGGATCTTTCTCTCCCTCTATTCCTTTCACTCTTTCTCTACGAACTTCTTTACCGGAAGTATGTAGCGGCTGTTTATACGCTTGCGATTTTTTCTCGCCTGCATAATTAGAGGCGTGTAGAAGTGCGTCCAATAATTATTGTGCGCCCAATAATTATTCTACCCTCGGATTATAGAGCCCTCTTCTCCCTCCGCTCTTCAAAAAACGAGTTCTTAAAAATAGTTTTAACAAAATAAAACTACATATTTGCTACTTCAGTAAGTCAAAAAGTTCCTCAAAAGTCGTAACATCAAAGAATTACCGGATATTAATGGTGGGGTAGATTTATTTCACGAACACAAGCTTCATTATGTAGTGTTTTTTGAAATTACACAATACTCAAATGATATTTACACATAGCTTTTAATGAAATTTCAATAAACAGAGATATAGTTTTAATAAGCGAATCACATTCTACAATTAATTGTTAAATCGCACTTATCGAGCAACTATACCAATAAAATTGCTTTAACATAATGTCGTATATCATTTAATCAAATAATTTAATGTGACAATTTACAAATACACACATAAATAAACAAATACCATATTAATTGTATTATTGTAATCTGTAGCGTATCAATCTCTGCCAATGGAATATGTCAGCTAATGATAGACGAAGTATGATTTAGTCCTGTATAATTCAAACAATAATTCGACAGCAATATCTCTTAAAATATTTTTTTAAATATATTAAATTATTTAACTCTGATCATAGAAAAAATCAATTCAGTTTTTCTCATTAGGGGTATATTAAATATTTCGTAAAGAGGTAATAGAGATAGAAGGTTTTATTTATCAATGCCAGCTATCACTGTTCTTAATTGAAATTTGGTGTTGTATTAAGACGCTAATTTTAATGTAATATAGAATAAAACAATATATTTGATAAGTATCTTAATTTTGTATGGTTTATCTTTAAATCTTGACTTCAATTATTTTAAATAATTTATTTTAAAAATTAAATAATTCAATTATCTTATTAATTATTTTTTTTAATAATTTAATTTGAAATAACAAGTATTTTTATAAATAACAATTTAATAAGAAAAATCATATAAAAACTTTTGTTTAATATTTAATATGCGATTATGATTATTTCAATTAACATTCAAGTGAGTGAAGTAATTAAAATTTTAATACATTATTCGTTCATGGGGGTAGGAATAAAAGAAGAGGCGATGTTCTAATTAGACTGTACAGTTTATTCGTAACGAAATAACAAACTTGCAAATGAGTAACGTGGAATTCTAATTGCAGCATAAGATTTGTCTACTTCGAAGAATTAATTATATTCATTATTGTAGAATATAAGTCGAAAGATTAAACGCACTCGAGCATTATCGCTCTTTCTATATTTCCTCGAGAATTATCTTGTTTTCAATTAATTGTCAGTGCCATAGTTCAAATCTTAATAATCTAAAATACACATTATGAAATTTGTTTATCGTTACATATGTACATGTGGCATATGTAAAATAATTTAACATTTTATCGAAATTGGTTATTTAAAAATAATCATTTCCTTCTTTTATTTTATCCATATAAGTAATTGAAATTATTATAATATTACATTTATTATTGATTTAATATTTACCACTTGTTAAGCTGAAAAATTAATATGAAACAATTAAATTAATCAAATTTATATTTTGATATATTTATTTGATAGTGAGCGTTATCTCTGTTCTATTACACTTGTATGAAATTTTTTATCAATTTTTTTATAAAATATGCATCATTACTATGAATGGAAAATATAGAACCACAATACCTACACTTTATATGAGCTAGTTTACAAATTATTTACGCTGCCGAACGAAAGTCTTGATTTCACATATGTTATCTGCTTAGTTATTCATAGAATAAAAATAAAGCCTTATCTACCCACTACATACTAATGTGTAATACTACAAAGTTTTTACTGCAAATCAAGTACTGTAACGAATGACCGATAAGACGTTCGATTCTCGTAATTACTAAAAAACACATTTTCTTAAATAAATAATTAAATTAACATTTTACAATGTTAGTGACCGTTCATAAATAAGTAAGGATGGTGATAAAAATAATCTTTACCGATAAACTCAATCAGACTCTTGGGTTATTCTAATTATTAAACTATGTCGAAGCTTCATTTTAAAGCAACGACTATTTATATTCGACGATATATTGTAAGCTTCAGAAACGTTGAGGTATTAGCTATCAAATGCAGAGTATGTAAATCGAAGATCTTAAAGACACGCACATGCGTGAATGCAATCTACGTAGTACAAACAACTCGCCACGAATGTAATCAACGTCTTCTTATCATACTTGAGCTCTCTTACTTTAATGCCAATTTTCACGCGAACTTCTATGTTGTAAAGTAATTACTCTGATCGAAAAGTGTGCACTCATAGTCTTCACGATGCGAGTATCTATTTCGAGAGAATGAACACGGGTGACCGAGATGATAAGCCGTTGAATATAATGGCACTAGTAAAATCATAGTACTGATTAATGATTGAATCTCTATCATATCATATATTGCATGAAATTCAACTTTATTCTATTATACTTTTATACTTTCTATCTGTCTATACTTTAATACAATATATATATATTACTTTTATACAATTACAACTTCGTTACTTTCTAAACTAAATAATTATATTTATATATTGTATCGTTTACTCATAGTGTCTTACACAAATAATAAAATTAACAATTAATCATAAGAATGGTAAGTATCCTTTGACTAATTACTATGGAATTTCAAAATGAAACTTGTAATAAAAAATTGCGCAATACTGAACTTTTATAATATGCAGAGATGGGAAAATATTATTTATTAACTCGATAAAGATTATGCATCGCGATAAAATTGCTGGCTAGAGAACGAGCTATTTAACTACCTGTAAACGCGATTGTTGTTAAGAAAAGCTGATATTCACTCGGGACTAAAACGGGAAAAACGACGCGGTGATCTTTAAGGATTTGCAAATTGGATTATGGAACATTCGTAAGTTGGATTATATTCTTTTTCTAGCGAAAAATTTGACTCCCCTCCGTTCGCAGCGTCGAGAAAACAGCGTAAAATAGAGAAGGAGGAGGAGGAGGAGGAGGAGGAGAAGGAGGCGCTGCGACGGCAATCGTAGTATGCTTAGTGAACCTGCTAAATCCAAACTAATCCAAAGATAAAACGATCTTGGAACGCCCTGTCAAAACTTGCCACCAGGTTGACCTGTACGACAGCTAGAAGCCGAACTTGCCAGAATGAAGCCCTTATATTTGGATGTCGGAGCCTCATCATCTTAGTATTCCTCATCAGCCCAGTATAATGGACATTACCTTCATTTTGCTAGGCTTTCGAAAGTCATATAAATGGTTAAATGCATTGCGAAGGTTTAATTAAGATAAGCAAATTAATAAGCTTTAGTGAATTTAATATATGAAAATTTTTATCGCTTTTTCATTACATTACCATGTTTAAAACAAATTTCAATTTTTATTTTTCGAATCTTTATTTTATCTAGCTTTCGAATTTATACTAAAATATCGGTAAAAGCTTGAAAGAACAAATAAACTTTTGCCATTTTTATATTACCGGTACAAGTGATACTCTCATTATCAACTTCATAATTTTGAACTTATGACAGAACGCATTTGCTTAATATTAAAGCTCGACTATCAAGAGATACAGATAACTATAACGAAATAAATCGAATGTTGCTTATTGACTTTTCCATCAGATGTCAGGCATTTAGAGATGCAACAGTAGAGTTAAACAGCCTTATAGGTATACGAGAGCACGATACGTGATTCGAGTGAAAGGGCAAAACCAACATGGAGGGATACGTTGGAAACTTGAATATACTGATTGAATATCTATAAATGAAAAGTGTAAATATCTCACTTACATTCAACTCTCGTTTCTCTATTATCGCTAAAATTAGTTTTATTATTTACTACAATGTTCAAACCATTGCTAATAGAATGCCCATTATTTACACATAAAATTCATCGGATAAATTACAATACTCTAATATGATGTTGAAGCTATTATTTCAGTTTACATTGCATTGAGTGATAAGTTTTTTTTTTATAGTATTTTACATATATAAAGATGTAAAAAATATACAATATAGAAAAAGTCAGAGTTGACGAGGTAAAAAATAAATATATTTTATGGAAATGGATAGTTTATTATCAGAATAGTTTTTAAATTAGTTTATTATTCTATTATGATTTTAATTTATTTCATGAAATGTGTAATAAATTGCATTTTAATTTAAGATATTTAAGATTACTAAAAAATTTTACTATAAAATAGTAACGAAAATGCTTTAAATCGTTCTTGGAGCCAATTACATTGGCAATGAATTTTCAGATTCAATCGGTACGTATTAATAATGAAAAAAAATGTTTTATCTAAAGACTAATATGTTTAATGCAATATAAAAATTAAACTCGATAACTACGTCTTTTACACTATTTATAGACTACTTTTACACTTAGACTATTTCAGTATAAGTATTAAGTCCGATTCGCTATTTTTTTCTTTTATTTTTTATGAAACGATAACAAATTATTTAAAAAAATAAATATATAACAGGGAATTAAGAAGTTTTATTTTTAAAGGAAACGGTGAAACGTATGTTATATTTGTTCGTATATATGCGTGCGTGCGCATGCGCGCGTCCTCCTGTGCGTATAATTATAATAAAAAAATACGATATGAATTTTTTATTTAACTAAGATTTAAAAATAAAAAGTTTTGTGAATGTTCATTTGATCTTACACAATTTAATAAAAGACTTATTGTAATATCTACGCTTTTATAGATACGTTTATGTATATACAGCTTATAATATAAAATTTATTATAACTCATATGTCTGTACTTAATTAAAATAGATTTTATCCGATAGTTTGAAGTTAATTAAATATTTGTTCCGGTTTGAAAAGCTTTATTGTAAGAGTGTGAATTATTTAAAATAACATATTTATCACAAAGTTCACACACGCACACACACACGCACGCACGCGCGCGCACACACACACACACACACGCACACAGACACATAGTGTTTAATTTCTTTATATTGATATAATGGAAATATGAATAAGTTGAATTTCATACAATAATCTGTTGGGTAGTAGTACAATGTTTTATTTCTCTTCAAATAAAATGTGAGAATTTTATTACCATTCTTTTTACATTTTTTGTATTATTTTCGAGTAATAAAATGAAAAAAATATATTAATTTATAATTATACATCGATATTTTCGTGTTTTTTTTTTATATCTCAGCAGTTTTTGTTACTATTCTTTTGCTGATTAACCATTTATGATTTGATCAAATATATAACTGATTTTCATCAAATAACAGAATCAAAAGATTCTAAAGCAGAAAATTTTATAATAAATTCTATCTTATTATTGGTACGTTATAGTAGTTAGTCTTTTATTAAATCATCGTTATCACAATATGTTATATTTAAAAATTGTTATAATTTATTATACCGATGTTTGCAACAACATTTTTTTCTTAAAATAAGAACGCTCATGTATACAAATAATCATATGTTATATGTATTGTGCAACGTTATCAGAATTACATTATTTTTGTATAAAATTTAATATTATGAGGTTAAATGTAGTATAATTTGATAATTTAATAATTATCCGAAACTTTTTGTAATTTTAATAAAGATGTTCACAATAACCTATTATTTTTTATCAATGTGTGTGTATTAAGTCATATTTATTGGTGGTCGTTATTGCAATTAAAGTTATGCTATTGGAAAATGAGTATTATTGTTTTAAGAAATTGATATTTACAAGATATTTTTAAAAGTTTTTATAGATATGATAGTTAAGAAAAAAAGAGAGACATTATGAGTGACATGTGATAGCATACGATATTTTAGAGAGAGAGAGAGAGAGAGAGAGAGAAGAATACTCACATTTAAAAATTAGCAATCCTTTGAGAAATGACGTTTTGGGTTAGCGGGAGCATAACACGTCAGGAAATGTTCGCATCGCTGGGTATCAACTCGTAGCATTTCCGTATCTGTAGAGATTGAGATGCGATAAATACGTTTGATGTACACGTGTATAAAGCACACGCGTCCGCGCTCGGAGATTGCCGCACTTCCCACTCTCACTACTCGACTGTTCGTTTATATCTCGCACTTAGCGACAATTTCTATGAGGCGTCCCTGCTCTTACTCTAATTTCCTGTCCTGAATTTCGAACGACCTAAAATTTACACCCTCCAGTCAGCTCTGAATCCCATCATCATTTATCGCTCTTATCAGCACCCTTTTCTGTTTCGCTTCTCGACTACAATCCCTGCTTTTCCATTTTCTGCTCCCTCGACTTTTCGTACATGTTACACCGCTGTATAGTTGATCCATACAACTCCACCCAATGAATTAATGCACCCAAAGTGCTTTGGAATAATGAAGATGCAAACACAATTGCTGGCCTTTGTTTACAAGTGACTATTGGTCGATTAGAAAGAAGCAGGACTATTCAAATCCCAATCATCTTATCAAATCGAACCTCTAAGATGGAATGTCGAAAGCTAATTATATATATAAATGACGTGAAATTTATAATGTAGAGTTTTTAAGTAAAACAAATATTTTTTTACGAAAATTAAAAGTGTAATTTGTGCAAGTGAAATAAATAATAAATGGTAAATAGATTCAGGAAGAATCTCAACAAATGAAGAGCGCCTGTTTTAAAGGCATAAAAAGAATTTACAATGGAACTCATATCAGGCTTATGTAGGCTTTATTATATTTGGGAAGCGTTAAAATTCCATTATATGATTTTCTATTAATGATAGGTAAACACAATAAGAGAATGTCACTATGCAGTAATCGGCGTAACTATTCTCGTACGGCTGCGGCTTATTACAGAGAAACGGCGATGCTGTAATTCTTTACAACAATGCCAGGGTTACAAAAAGGACTTACTATTTGAAATTTGACATAGACTGTCGAAAGGTTCTTAGAAAAAATAAAAAGAGCTCTGAGGTGTCATTACAAAAATTATTTCGAACTGTAAATAATGTTTTCCATTTGATGTTCGTTTGTGTGTGATTGCAGACATTTTATCTTCTTTCATGGAAAGAAACGAGCCAATTTCTATGATTTTGTCTAGCTTTAAGAATTCCGATCCATATTACTAGAATAGTATTACTTCGAATAATTAGAATAAAATTGAAAAAAAGATAAAGCGCATGGAAAAAATCTGTACCATAACAAATTAATTTTTGATAATAAACGAACGATGCTTAAATCTTATTTATATTGTGTAAGCATAAAAGAAATATTAGTATACAATACACACTGCTTTTCGTCTAACACAATATTTCCTATTTTTCAATACGTAAATGCTAAAATTTATTTAGTATTGTAGAATGAATATTATTTTCTATTCGAAACATCGCTTAACAAAATAAATAGATCAATGTGTACATAAACCAGTTAAGTTATTTGTTAAGAAAACCCGTAGGATTAATTAGACTTAAGTAAAAAAAATATTCAGAAAATCCACTTATTAACGTACTTGGTTAGGTGCATATTATTCAGCCAAGTGAAATTTAAAACAACAGTACGCGAATTTAGAAAAAAAATAGTAAAATTGTTTGGGAATTATAATGTATTTGTTATAATTCATTATGTTTGATTTGAAACTCAGCGTATTTGTATAAAAAGGGTAGCCGGCGGGCAAGTAAGTAATATATTGTAACAATAGTGTCTTCGAGCTTTTATGAATAAAGGATATTTAGTTTGTACAGAAGCACATAGTGAAATCCAAGAGGCATATTTCCTTTCACGTCAAAGTCAACACTCGTTTTCTCATCGGTCAATACTTTTGTTTTTTGTATTTACCGGCGTTGGGCCCCCAAGCGGGTAAAATCCGTAAAAGCACCGCGAGGGGCTGTTTTTCCTAGGCGAGGAGTCTCCGGGATGCGCATCGGATTAAAGACGCCCTCGGTGCGATCGAAGCTCGCGAACGGTCGATTGTAATCCGAATTCCCACGAGGCAGAGCTCGAAGTCAAGACGTCGGAATTTGTGCCGCGGTTCGGCCCACAGTTTATCCCAATAATACTGGTCGTTAAAGATTAACAAAGGCGTGCTAAAGACCAACCGCGTCCCCGGGGAAATACTGCGCGAGCTCAGGACGGTATACTTAAATCTCAGCATGGAAAGGCGTACGTCGACGCGCGACTTACCCCTCGCGGATTAGCTCGGGAAGCTGCGAATGGGCGTCGACGGGTGAACCTCCGGATTCTGGCGTGCTGGATTAAACCGAATTCTGTAATCACCTTGGAGGAAGCTCTAATCGAAGATTAACTGCCCGACCAATGGATTCCAGCAGCAACATTTAAATTTATAATATTCAAAGGAATTGCCTGAAATATATCGAGTCTAGCGCATAGGTCAGAGATTCGGGATATCTTCGAAAAATAGCGAATGATATTCAAAGGACGTAGCAGTTTCAGGGCTTTTAGCGGTGCACGCATCTCGGAAAAGTCACACGTCGCGGGTCCGGAGGGCAGGCCTTCCCAAACTCATTGATACAAGTTCGAGGAAGCGCTCGTGCACCCGCGTTAACAGTCAATCGATTAGTGGCAGCTTATTAGGTCCGAATAATGTGTCGCGCTCTCGAATCTCATTGCTTGCTCGCGCATCAGTGACGACTCACGAAGCTAATTCAACGTTAAATACACTCTAAATCTCTGTCAGCGCGTTTATAGCGCGGGCCTGACTCTTTATGCGCTAACGCACAAAGAAGCCAGCGAGAGTCCTTTTGCGGCTCGTTCCCTGCTCGAGGGGAGCCACTCGAGCGTGAAACGCCCAGCTAAACGGCCTCCGCTTGCTTGGGTAGGAAAGCTCACGCGTACCACCTCCGGGTATCGGTGCGCGTGTGCGCGCAACTGGGATAATAGAAGCCGCGACTAGATACGTAGTCTAGTACATTGGGAAGACGAATAGTGACAAGGGGGTATAGGTGGGAGGGGATGAGGCGGGGGGTAGAGGGCAAGGCCCGAGTCCCATTCGTAAATACATCTGCCCCATTATGTTGGGCGCCCGGCTACTCTGGAGCCATTAATCCTCGCTAAACGACAGCCATTTTGTACCTAAACTGGATTGCCAAGTCACTAACTGCCTGAGAGGACGCCGCCGGAGGGAGAGAGAGAGAGAGAGAGAGAGAGAGAGAGAGAGAGAGAGAGAGAAAGAGAGAGAGACTCTTTAATAGACTATTCTCCGGGGTGCACTTCAGCGGCTCACCTATTTATGCTTCTACTTGCTTACCACGATACGCGATCTCGAGCTTTCGCACGCTTTTCCGCAGCCCCTCTAGATCACACTTCAAAAATATCGCTACCGAAACTTCAGTCATAAAGTAATTGCAGTAATCACAATTAAAAATAAAAAAGATAGAAAAATATTCTCCTGTTCCAAGCATTTACTTTTGCAATATACTCATCTGAAGGTGAAATTAAATTTTTATTATTTCACTTGGAAATTTGTCGATCCCGGCACTTCCAAAGCATCCAGACTCGCTGACAGATGGCTAACTAAAAGGCACAATATACGCATATGTACACTGCACATACTATCAAGGAACAATTTATACCCTTTACACCCTTTTACAAGCTGCTGGTCGAAATAAATTTTAATATTTTAGGCTAATTAATGAAGGACATTCGCTGTCTTCTCCAAACAATAATTGGAAATAAATAAATGATGTAAGCAATGACGTTTAAGCACGTTGGGAAATATTAAAAATAAAAAACAAAAAATATTTATTATGGCAATGAATTAAATAAATTTTAAATATGAAAAAATTAAATAATATCCTGGTTAGATATTCTGTTTCACATCCTAATGTTGGAGTTGTGGGAAAATCGACTTTATAAAACGTGTTTTTTTTCCTTAGAATATAGGAGGAATTATTTGAAAACATTCGAGTAACTAAAGAAATACTCATGAAATATGAACGGGTTCCTTAGATTATAAACATAATCGTCGTTAAGGATACAAACATTTTGAAAATTAAAACGTTTTTACGTATATTGTTTCTCTATATGAACCTCATGTATATATTTACGTATTTTATGTTATTTTTTATTCTACATTAGAAAAGATACGAAAATATTTAAATAAAACAATCACCATAAAAAATATATTCATAAATATTAGTATGAGGAGTAAAAATTTATTTAAATAAAAAAGGAAAATAATTTTGAATTACCGTTATTCATATTTTTCAATATCTCATCATACAACATCAATTAAGATATGAATTTTTCAATTCAGTAAATAAAAAAATGAAAATAATGTTGATGTAAAAAGTTTTGTAAATATTCTTTTCACACAGTCAAACATTATTTAATATTTTAAATCCTCGATATTTTCATAATCGTCAAGATAACTATATTATATTTGGACAATATTAATCGTATTTTATAACAGATTCATTAAGAGTTTGAAATTTTCTAATTCTAAATGTTCGTGTTTTCGAAAAATTTATTGTTCAACTGTATCATCAACGTTGTTTTCTATGATTTCCCCTACAATGAAATGAAAATGATTAAAATGGACAAGATAAAGCTTGATTTTTAAATATATAAAATAAGTTCTAATTATTTTTTTTTTTAATTATATTGATTTAATCAATTGTAATAGGCTATTTTTATAATTAAATATTCTTTGTTTATTTACAGAAACAAATCAAGTAATGTCTCTTACACATATGTGCAGAATTTGAAATTGAAATTCAGCTTGGCCTGAAGGAATAAGGTAGGATAGAGGTAAGAATCGATCTCGGAAGGCTTTGCTCGTAAGAATGATTATTGTTTACAGTGAGGGGCCGGGGATTACGAATCCTTAATAGTGTACGTTCTGAGACCCAGTGACCAGGTTGTCCCTTTCGTAAGGGGAGGGTTAGTGTCAGTGTGTCTACGGGGATATTCTATAAAGAAATGAAAAGTCGCCAACCCTCGGCTCTCTAACCAGATTCTAATAAGCGGCTCGACTCTCCAGCTGCATACCAGCCCGAAATTCGATAATCCGTAATTCTTGTGTCCGAACCCGCAAAAGTTCATCCTCCCAATGGACCTGTTGTCATTTTCATGCCTTCGTCGACTAATCGGATTACTCGAAACCCATCAAAATACGCAGCGCTTTTCCTTTCGAACACTTTTTATATCAGTGCTTTTTATTCGCGGCCTCACGTACCTTCTTCGAATTTCAAGCCTTGTAGAAGATGCTATAAAACATTAATGTTTTCTATCTTTTGTCTTTAGTGTGCATTAATAAAAAAATATTTTATTCACTCTGATGAAATTGTGTATACATTTTTAATAATTTACATCTCAAGGCAGATGACGAGAGGCCAAAATTTGGTATTCTCTGTTTAGGATATTTCATTGTTTGATGAATATTTATATCCTTAAAAACTGAAATTGGTGTTTAGTGTAGTTTTAAAAGATATACGGTGCATTGGATATTTTATTAAAATTTGAAAAATAAAATTAACAAGTTACTTTATCTTATTAATAGTCATAATTAAATTATAAACAATTAAATAACAAGAAATCTCTAAAGTTGAATCAACAAATATATGAAAAACTCATTTTTGTGAAAAAAATTTACCATAACTTTATCTGGATATATACGAACTGCGATAATGTACATCTAATACTCGTTTACCTTAAAATTGACTTCAGACATTTATTTACCTAAAAAAATCATTATTCGTTACATTTCTACAGATTCCAAACACTGATTGTAATTTAAATAATTAAATTTAGATACATCCAATTTGCTAATTTAGTAATTTGTAGTTGTATTTTGTTTTACAGAGTTCTTTATTAATTAATAAGATAAAAAAAAATAACTAATCTCTTAGTTGAAAATAAAATAGACCGGTTCGACAATGATGAATGTTTTAAACAATAGTTTTCGAATGGTATCAGTTTATAAGTCATAGGCGTATAAAAGAAGTGTGTTGACCATCAACTCGAATAAATGAAAACACGCGTTCGTTTATAAATAAAGTCGCACGAATGACGGCGTCGAAGCAGCAGCAAAATGACCGCCTTTGTGCGAAAATCTTCCATCAAAAGCACCAAGGTGAAATGAAGTCGCTCAATGGCGATCATTATAAATCGAATTCGCGACGCTCTCGTCGCTCGCTCCCACAGCCATCCTCGGATATTAATAATCCCCCTTTAGCTTCCTCCACTTGTCTCGCCGCCCCTCCTATACCGCCCCAGTCGCCTAAACATCCATGGACACTATCAATTCAAGCGGACAACGAGGCCGTTCCCAATAGAGCATACTAGCTGCAGGATTGCCAATCAATTCGCGCGCATCGTGCCCGGGAATTAGACAATTAGGAGTCGTCACGTTCCACGAAGCGGTAGCCCCCACTCTACAATCCTACCACCGCGTTCAGGAAGCTCGCGCGAGGTAGGCCCCGCCTCCATTGTATTCAATTGTTTTTCATTGGTCCAAGGCGTCGAGGGGCGGGACGCGTCGCGGCGCCCGCGGGGGCGGTGCCAGTCTCGCGGCGCAGGCTTTCGCTGGCGCGACGCCGAGCCGGCAATCAGTGCCGTTCCCGAGTCAGATCGTGGACGCCGACGTAACGCGGCACCGATTTCTCCCCGTCGGCCGTCACTAGCTCGCGCGCCCGCGCATCCGAAATCACCTTCCGCTCCTCGTGGCGAGCCCCGTAACGCAATCCCGGCTCGCGCCAGGTCGGCGATGTCGCGGCCAGAGTAGGGCCCCCCGCAGAGATGGCCGCTCGGCGGCCGGAGGCCCGCACCCAGTGACGAATATCCACGCGCGACGGCCGCCCGAGTCGGAGATGAGTGCCAGCAGCGAGGCGACACCTGGGCTCGCGCACCAGGAGGCCGGGATCGCGCGTCAACCACAGGAGGAGCCACTCGAGGCCGCGTCGCCACTGCCGCCGGGCCTCAAGCCGCCAAGGCCCGGCAAAATCAGCTTCAGTGTCGATGCGCTTCTCAGTGGTACGCGGAGGACGGTAGCTGAGCCTAATGCTGAAACAAGTCCCCAAGTGCAACCGCTCGAGATCGAACGCTTTCGGGAAATGAGGCTCGAGCAACACCAACAACAACAGCAACAACAGCAGCAGCAGCAGCAACAGCAGCAACAGCAGCAGCAACAGCAGCAACAGCAGCAGCAGCAGCAGCAGCAGCAGCAGCAGCAGACAACCTCGTTTACTCAGCCAATGGTACTCGCACGCGATCTCAGTCGTGGCGCAAGGCTAAACGAACTGCGCCGCGAACTCTTGCAACAACATCTTCGCCAGGAAGAGGATCGACGTTCGACCTCACCGCCTGGGCAACGCGAGTTCGACGAACGCAGCGGTGACTCCGAGGTCTGCAACAGGTCGCCCGAGCCCGCGGACGAACAGCTGCTCGAAGAGGAACAGGATGCGCGTAGCGAGGATCTCAACGTCATGGATTCGGACGATTGTATCGAAACCGAGCAGGAAAAGGCCGAGAGAGGCAAGGAGAAATCAAGCCCTCTGGTACCCCAACCTATTCATCCAGGAGTACAGAGGCCCTCGGGACCTTACATGACTGTCACGGGCGCTGCACCTTCCGGATGGGCCTCTCCTGGCTTTCCGCACTCGCTCGCGAGTTTTGCGTGGTTGCCGCCTCCACCGCACCCACACAATCCCCATGGTCACCTCTACAGCCCCCACGGCGGGCCCACCAGTCCAAACGGTAAGCCCCATTCGCCGACGGTCCACCCTTGCTGCTTCTTACTCCGAAAAAATTAACCGTCGGATGAAAATAGTCAAGTCCTAGTACCTGCAACCTTGTACATTTCATAATAATTTCCCTGTACATAATCAGGCCCGCTTGGATATTCAAAGTAAAGGTTTGCAGGCATCCTCCGTTTTACCGTAATTGGTCGGCCAAGGAAAGTGCACGTACGAACACTCAATGGGCCATACTAATGAGCAACAACGAGGAGTTGTCTCGGTCCTGATTTCTCGATGCTCGACTGCTTTCGGAGAATCGAAGATAGACCACGCATTACCTCGTTGGAGGTGGAGACCGTACAGCTTTCACCTCGTGACCGCTGGTCTCTGCACATGGGCATCCACATATCGGCAGTAGCTTCTCGGAAGGTACCGCCGTGGTGCCGCCGCGTCTCTCCTCGCAATCTTATAATTAACGTTCGCTGCATTTCTTGAATTAGTAGCATATTAGTTCTCTCAGTTCTCTCTCCCTTTCTACTTCTCTCTCTCTCTCTCTCTCTCTCTCTCTCTCTCTGGATTTCCATCTTAACTTCTATATTTATCTTTATCTCTATCGCCGTTTCCATTACCATCTCTACCTCTATCTTTCTCTTCGTCTGTTTTCTACACTCGCTGCGGAAATGGACAGCTGCTTTTCCGCGCCTTTTTCTGCCCCACCCCCCGCCCCCCACCGTATATGCGTGAGAAGGAGCAAGAGCGCAGGAAGCCATGTTTGTCTTCAACGCGGCATTCACTATGAGCATCCAGTCAAACTCGTTCCGAGGATGCCCTAACGAGTGGTACTTACGGCACCTGCGGACACGCCAAAAGAAGGACATTTTTGCCGAGACTCAAGCTGCACGCGCGCCGTAAAGGATACCGATAGTAGCGCATGCGCATGTCTGACAATAAGAGAGACTCTCTCGGTCTTTTTTCCTCACCGCGGATCGACCACGGCGCATTTCCAACGAAGGGACATCCCGTCGTCGCCTTTTTCCGGCTTAGCACTTGGAGCATCATCATCGTATTTGGCTGCACATCTCCAAGAAACTTAGTTTACAACTGCAACGACGAATATACGATACGATTTACGTACGTGGATCGAAAGCCATTGACCAGGATCGACTTAAAGCGCGACGGTATTAAAACTCAGAACATCGATAAGACCAATTTGACAGCATAATTAAATGAAATGAATTGGAATAATTGTGAAACTTCTTGCGTAATTGATCACTTATTTATCCATCTAAATTAACATGTTCGTCAATAGCAAATGATGAATAATAATAAGTTTAAAGTGCTATAAGGTCGAAATCGTGTTCGTGGTTAATAAGAGATGCAGATTTAATGTAATATAATGGACGTTGCGCCTGTGTGTTGCGTTAAATCTTGTAACCTGGACCTTGTATTTCGAAACGGCGATTTGAAAATGATACAATGGCTTGCAATATGGGTCCGGGGACCTTCGTTGGCAATTTCTGCGCATGCGTCCTGTGAAAAACGATCTAGGGAGGACGCTTTATTGACCCGCGAAAAGAGGGTGGAAAACTCGGCTCAGTGCGCTTTAAAGCTACGTCGTTCAGATTAATCACTCTACTGTTTCGACTTGCCTCCATTATCATCGATCGCCCCTCTAACCCGAGTTAGCTCCCCCAATGAAAACCTATTTGGAAATTTTAAATTATTTATTTGATCGTTTATTAACATATCATCAATCAGTTAATAATTGAATAACAGAGAAAATAAGTTTTAATGAAAATGAAATCGCCCGATAACTCGGGTCGGGGTCGGTATAGCACTCATTTCAATTAAAAAACTATTATCCTTATATATGTAAATGATAGCTTCTCGAGATGCTAATCTTGTAAATGTGAAATGATATACCAATGAAAATAATTGCAGTGTCACGTACTGTCATGGCGTTTGCTTCTGCTCCCACGCAGACATTTAAAATTGCGGACCGATTGGCCATTGCTCAGAGCTGCTTTCGGAAATTGAGAGGATGGTGGCAACGTTGGTGTCAAGGTCTTCGCAAGCAAGTCAAATGAACCCTGATCAATTAGCACAGCTCGGACGATGCGTCCAATCCAAACTCGGTCTGAGGAGCTCAGCGCGTTTTTCTCTTGAGCTTCCTGCTCTCGCGCGCTTTACATCACTAGCAAGCGCGCGTAATGAGAGCCGCGACGCTTCTAGGAAAGAAATCTCGGGCCTTTACGGGACCGACGATGTATGAAGTCCAATCAGGGAGCGCTAACCTGCCCCACGGAGCAATACGTGCTGGGAGAGAGCGGATGAAGCTCCGACACGAGTACCGTCTCCCTGTACACGCGCTCCAGTGATGATAGAGTCATACATAACGCGGCCCATACATAATGCAACTGTTGAAATAAAAACTGATTCTTGTTAGTTGGATGACGATTAAGAATATTCCTAAGTGCTTATCGATCTGCAGGCTCTTATGTCCCGTCACTGTAGCTCATGAATCGGACTCTCGACTTATCGCCTAATTTCTCTAGTAATTTTCTGACTTCTAAGGCCTTCATCCCTCTCCATTGAAATTTTATAAATTTAATGTCAAATGTCAAAACTATTTAAGTCAACTGACAATACCATCCAATTACTTTTATTATTACCTTTCTAAATTACGAATCATCTTCTTCTTTCTCTCTTCTATATTAATTTTTTTCCCCACTTCGTATTTTTTCCTTCTCAACGCCATGAATAAATAAACTCGAGATAATGACTGTTAATATGTTGCGGAAATTGTATTTTCTAACCTGTTTTTCTAAATGAAATTACTAGTGAGCAAAAGATGCCAACACTGGATTATTTATGCTTATATAATACTTAGCCAAACAAACTATAATTACTCTCCAAACTAGTATTATTACTATGCAAAATTAAAAAGTGCTTAGATAAATTACCAAAATAATATTGATTATTTTCTATTTTTTAAATTACAAATGGATTAACTAATTTATTATATTATCTACATCTCTGTCATGCTTCACAAACAAATATTACAAAAGTATGTTTGAAAATTAGTTCTTTGCAAATTAAATTAAAAATGTATATTTCGGATAAAAATTTCAAAAAGCATAATTGATATTTAAATATTGATAATAATTGAATATAAAAATTGATAATGCATTCTATTATATGACTATGCAAATTGCTTACATAAAGATGTGTATAGAATTTTAAATGTAAATACGAAAATTCATCTTATTTTAACTGTCTTTACTTTCTCTATGTATAATAAATCAAATCATATAAGAAAAAAAATCAAATAAATTTTTAAATAAATATATACTTATATATATATATTACTGATTTAATTTCATATTTGAATAATAATATTTATTCTCTTTCAGTTTTAATAATGGCATCTCACTTAAAGTAAAGTTATACAATTTACGTTTAGTATATGTTTAGTATATAATTAACGCAATTGTATTCGTTGATATTCTATTAAATGATCTAAATATCGAAATGCATGTGTGCCAATACTATTATAATAAATTGCTATGCATAATTATATTGTCGATTAAAGTTATTTGAATATTAAGATATTCAATGTTCAAATATTCAATAAATTGTTAAATAATGTTGCTGATAAAATTTCATGTTTTCTATAGAAATATCAAATATGTGTATTTGCATTATAAAATTCATGTCATCATAGAATCATACATATATTACTTTTAAATAGTGTTCGAAATTGAAAATTGACAAAATACTAGAAAATACTAGGAATTAAAATAGGCAAATGACTCTCATTTAATAAAATAATAATTTTTTACATATTCTAATAACAATAGAGTAGATATAGTTTTTTTTTGGAAAAAAAACTTGATATAAATTAATGTATTAATGTCAGGTAAAACTATAAATAAAAACATTCTATACAAAAAGTATCCTGCTAAAAAGAGTTGTATAAATAGGTAATATTTCCAAGCTCATTCTAGTATACATGAAATGTTAAAATTGCTTCTACATATTTTTCAATTTTACCTACTCAAACTAGTCGGTTTATTATGAAGGAATCAGTATCATCGAAAAGGAGATTCGAGTAAATAAAATTTTATTAGTTCACCAGCTTGTTTTCAAGAAAAATGTTCGATAATATTTGATTTACATATTTAACTTAACATAGATTAATGTACATTGAATATCTGTATATGTTTGATGGTAGTAGGGAGAACAACGATTGGTTAAATGGTTAAGAAATTATTTAAAATCAATGATTCATCTTTATACGTCAGACGATTAATGATTGTGGAAGGGATGTAAAAAATATATAAAGAAAAGGAAACGAAGAAGAGATAGTGTCTCATTAATTTGTTAATTACTTTGTTCCTCTGCTGTCTCATCGATCACTTTTTTTCGCAAGCTCATTCCTCTAGCAACTGTGTGAACGACAATTCAACAGCTATATGTTGCACCCTATTCTATTCGTTCCAATTAAATACTGTCAATTAATAATTGATTCATATATTAATTATCATTGATTTAGATATCATTTCGCTATTCCCCTCTCGCGTTATTAATTATTATCGCGCATGCCTGACGCAATCACTGCCTCCAACGACAAGTTCTTAATATTACAAAAATAACCGAAACTATGTATAGTAATTTAATAGTACCTCTGTAAACAGGTATAACCAGCTAATTCAAAAAAGCCGAGGGCGATATTATTGACAATTTACTTTTGCGTAATGAGGTATTACCGGTTGAGAATTAGAGGACAGCAGTTAAATAATTAATACGAGAGACAGAGAGAGAGAGAGAGAGAGAGAGAGAGAGAGAGAGAGAGAGAACTCAAGAGGAGAGATAAAAGGGCGGATAGGTAAGGAGTGGGGAAAAGGACTGTCTGTAAATTGAGCGACTAAAGAGCCGCGTTTTTTGCTTGGATATACGTCGTTGTTAATTAGGTTCTCGCGATGGTACGTATCGCGTCTTCTCGTGAGCTCAAGAGATTACGACGTAAATTGTAATTATATCATTGGACTTGACGTGATCGAGGTAATTTGTCAAGCTTTCCTTCATTGAGTTGCTGCAATAATGTAGCCTATATAATCGGCACCTGGAGTTGGAAGCCCCGAAGCTTCGAAGTTCTATTCTTTGTGAAATAATTCTGACAGAACCTTAATAGCGACTATGACTTTCTTTTCCGTTCAATTAATAAATACCGATGATAATAAATACCTAAAGACGAAATTCTTCGTTCGAATGCTTATCTGTCTACTTTTTTTCTATTATAGCTTGTATTTCAATCTTTTTCCAAATGCTTTCGTTTAACATTCTGGGGTCTTCTCAGTGACATTTAAACAATATCAACCAGCGTCAAACTACGTATTATTTGCAGCTAGTTCAAATGCCTATTCTGCATTAGATCTCTGATGATAAAATTAATATACTTTATAGTATTCGAGAGCTTTGTAACGATAAGTTATCTATACTTATGATAAATTAGTAAATACCTACAGGAATATTAAAAAGTACAGCAAATTTCTCATAAAACATTGTAAGGAAATCAAATTAAAGCTTATAAACTCTTGTTAACCAATTCAGTTCAATTTTTATGGATAATTAAAAATTGATAACGTTATACAGCCCATAGAAACTAAAATCATTTATGTCACAACCATAACATAAATTGCCAGACGCGTTTGCATGAGATTAAAAATGGTTGCAGAAGGTATAAAACTTAAAGTACTTACTACTTAAAGTATAAAACATTTAGAAACATGAAAAATAAATTTTGTATTTGTATTTGTATTACTTTAATTAAATGAACTATTAAAAATATTTGTTTATCCAATAATTATTTAACGATGTAGCATTAAAAATATCAAAATACTTAAACTCATTGTAAAATCCGAAATTGAATAGAATATGAAAACAGGAAGACTTCAATAAAAATTAAATTTATTTATAACGCCTAATCTCAGCATAAATAAAAATGTAAAATTGAAGATTTTATTTGTTAGAATTAATGTATATTTATAATTGAAATTATTCTACAATTGATTAAGAGCATCCCTCATGGAGATTTATCGAATATTTTAACAATATTATTTCTCAGCATTGATAATACTATTCAAATATTAACGTTTCACGTGTGATTGTAGTTTTTAATTTCTGCTACTTTAAATATATGCAATGCATAAAAAATAAAGCGATAGTTTTTATCACGAAAGTTTGGTTTTTTCATAATACTACAATTACCGGAAATTTAAGAATTTTCAAAGACCGATGATTAATACCGCTGACAACTTGGTTGTCGGGTCAAATAAGTTACTCTTTCGAATATCACGTATATTTTTTTATTGCGTAAGATTCAGCGATACGGCCACACTCGAGACTAGGCTAGTGTACATCTTTTATTAAACGATAAGACGAGATAGGTTCAACTTTTTAGGACGAGCGATTGGGCGGTCACGTACCAATCATATTTTATGCTAAATAATGAGGCAGTGATTATTTTTCATGATAACAAATCTATTAAAAATTATCAATTTTTTTCGTAACTATAAACAATGATCTTTTTAATTTTTGTTTGAAACACTTAGCCATCGTCATCATAATATGTAAACAACATAGTTATAAATTACAAAATATATATATATATATATATATATATATATAATAAATATATATCTATTTTTAGTATAAGGAAATTTAAGCATTAAATAAAATTTATAATTAAAACCTCTATTCAATAGTTTTAAATAATTGATTGAATAATGTCTGCAATGTATATGATAGTCACTTATTTTTCTAGTATTTCAGCCCAAAGATTTTAAGTAAAAACAATTATTCATGAAACTCAAAGATATTGTTGCATGAAAAAAATAATTATTTATTTTCAATTACCGCAAAGTTGTATTATTATATAAATTTAAATGCCAATATAAATTACCTTTATATCATTATGTTCTTTATATCAAAAGTAAATATGTATTTGAAGTCGTAGATGTAATTATAATGACGTACAATATATTGGACGTAACATGTATATATAATATATATATATATTATTTTCATTTTAATTTACATTGTTTTATGAGAAAAACCAAATATTTTATGGATTAAAATTTCTTTTCAATAAAAATAGTGAAATAAGATGAACTAAAAATTACTAATGTCAAAAATTCGTAGAACGTAACAATTATTGAAAAAAAAACAATGCGATATTTTTTATATAATATTGGATTTTGTGATATTTTATATAGGCGTGTCATATTTTATTGAATAAAGTACGGCAGAATAGACAATCGTGAATGTAGAATTAATGAAGCCGATTAAGCATTAACAAATGAACAATAAAAGAAATTTATTTTTCAGGCGAGCTACGATTGCCAGGTCCAGTTCAGCCTGGACCAGTAAGGTGTACACTACGGAAGCACAAGCCAAATCGAAAGCCTCGCACGCCATTTACCACGCAGCAGCTGCTTTCGCTCGAAAAGAAATTCCGCGAGAAGCAATATTTGACTATTGCCGAGAGAGCTGAGTTTTCATCTTCTCTTCACCTTACGGAGACGCAGGTAAAATATCTTTTATATCGCAACGATTGTCGCTTTAATTAGTCGTTCGTCAATAATATCCAACTAAATTTCCCCGTGATTACGTCTTTCGCATTCGTCGCAGGATGAAATAGCGAAAACAGTGAAAGCAATCATTTTTCTCAATCCCAAAAGGCAATGGTGACGCAGGATGGTATATAATCGAAATAATCTAAAGAATCGCCAAAAAAAAGTTGACAATGACTGAGAACGAGGGTGGGGTAGAAGGCACGTGGCTTTCGGAGCATTTTTTATATTCGAGGAGTTGCGAAGAAAAGTCCACCGTTGCTCGCGTTTCGCGCTTTATAGCCGTAACAATACGCGTTCCCTCGATTTAGATGCACACCGATAAGAGCCACGCCGTTCCTCGAAGGCCCTCGCTTTTTCGCATAATAAAGAGCGCGTGCATTGAGCGCAGTCGCACCTCCGCCCGATGCTGACGCCGGCAGTCGGCAAGTCTCGCGTCCTGAGTGAGGCGTATTGATTTTCGTGGGTCGCCGTGTCTCTGCCCGTGGCTAGATAGATCCGCCTTTCCCAAGGCATATCTCGTCGGTGAAATACGGGGATGGGCGGGAGATGAATTGCCTTCGCATCGCCCTACGGTTATCGAAGCTCCGATGACTAAGACGGCGAGCCATCACCGCGCCTCTGCTTACAGGTGAAGATCTGGTTCCAGAACCGACGCGCTAAGGCGAAGCGCCTCCAGGAGGCCGAGATCGAGAAGCTTAGATTGTCGGCGCGGCCGCTGCTCCACCCAAGTTTTGGCTCGAGCCTCATGTTCTCGGGGGTCGGGCCTCCGGGCAGCCCTGCGGTGCCGCCCTTCATCGCCGCGGCCATGGCCAGGCACACGCATGCGGCCGCTGCCGCGGCCATGTTCATGGCCCCACCCGGACACAGGCCCTAATAAGACGGGGCCCCTTTCGTGGCCCGCGACTGCCCTTCTGACTTGCTCTTGATCCTAGTCCTGGTGCGCGCAGGGTTTTACAGACTATACCGATTACTGGCTCTGGCGATCTGTTGGCATAAGTAAGCTACGATAATACTGTAATAATATGCCAAAATGAAAGGAGCAGAGGGGGAAGGCTCGTGGCAATGTTTGGCGCGTTATTTGTGCAGCGATCACTCTCCTCATCCGCTCAACATTTGAATTACATGATTTTTATTAGCTGTCGTAAAAGTTTAAATTTGGCTAGAAATATTTCTTTTCCCCTCGTTATCGCAAGCTGCAGTATCAAACAGTATCAAATTACTTTTGTAAAAAGTGACCATGAAACGGGATGTACCTCCGTGTGCTCAATTATGACAAAAAAAAAGAAAGAAATAATAATAATAATTATTATTATTATAATAAAAAATAACCAGTTAATTTGCAGTACAGCTTACAATGCAAACATTTATACCTCACTTTTCGTCCTAATGATATACTTCTCTTTAAAGCAATAATGCTCTGTATGTTTATTTTTTTATCCCTCGTCATTGTTTGATAGAAGTTAGATCATACGTATATGGAATGAAAAAATTCTCATTTCCAATAATAGCAAGGCTCGCTTTATATAATTTCAGAAATCCTCAGATTAATAGCTACGTTCAATTTACCTAAATAGTTACATAAAAAATTTAATACAACAAGTGTTTATAGCATGAACACGAAGCATTTACTGCGCCTATACATGAACACTTTAGTCTGTAAATAGTGTAAATAGTTACGTCATTGTGCTCGAACTCGAAGTAATTACGCTCAAATTGAGAAAGTTTATTATTGGTGCAATCAAATTGAACATATATTTTATAAAACATAAACAAAACGTTTTACCATCAATTTGTAATTTTAACGCTAACCGAGTTAAGATCATGCATTACACCATTTTAAGACTGTGAACCGATAGTTTTCAATTGATTCATTAAATAATGAAATACTTCTATCGTTGACGTCTAATGCTCTTCCTTGCAGTCGCTACTTAGCACTTACATTGTTAAAATTTGTAAAAAAACTTTATATTGTAATTGTAATAAACCTCACCTTGCAAGAAATTCCATAATTTCTCACATTTCTTATAAAATTTTCCATAATAAAATAGACAATATTTATACTGTATTATAATTACATCCCACTACATGATGCTATAAAATTTATATCATAAATTGCTTTATATCATAAACGTATATCAAACATAATTATTTATCAAATTACTTTTCAACATTCTACAAAATATTTTCATATTGTTCTTAAAAATTCATCTATACTCATCTAAATAAATATTCTTAATAGACGTTTGTCACTCATGTTTTGATTGCATCAATAAAACATTAACCGGGATTGTTGAAGTGAAATTGGTTAATAAGCATTAACTAATACAGAACTTCTGAATTTTCTCTATTCTGGGCGAAATCTTGCTTTTATTTTCTACGTAAAAATAGACGTTTGAAAATAACAAATTATTTATTAAAGAATGTATATAAAAATTATAAATATAGCACGAAGCATTTATCGAAGCCGAGAATGAGGAGTGTGTAAATAATGTATCTACGCCTAAGACGTTAATTTAATAAAACAAGTGAAATAATTATGTCAAGCGTGTAGAAATTCTGAAGATTATATGATATCACATTGAACGATATCGATTTCTACTGTACCTACAAACTCTGTATAAATGTAACATGATAATTTATCCACCGACTTGCGCTATAGTAAAATAAAAGTGATTTCAATATTTATTTGACTATTTCCAGCTATGATACTCATTCTCCCAATTTATACAAATAATAAATTACATTTTCAATTGTATTTCTCAATATTTTCTGGATTTATTCACACGCTGGTTTTATCGTTTTATGCAAATGTATAAAGTTAATTTTTTTAATTTTCATTGTTTACAGAATAAAAATGATATTTCAATTTTTCATTTAACAATGACACATTATAATCATTTTAATGTTACAGTATTTTGTATATTATTTCCATTACTTAAAACTCAATCGGTCCTAATATAAATGCATTATAATACATAGCAATATATTATAGTATAAATTGAAAAATACAGCGAATAATGTGAAGATCATTTATTTATGTAAAAATAAAATTTAACCTTAAAAAACTAATATAATAATATAACAAGTACTTATTTGAAACACTAATAATATATTTTTCTTGTCCAATTATAAATCACTTTATTTTATAATACTATCTGAATAATGTGGAAATGAAATGCATAATGCGGAAGAAAGGAAATTTTTATCTTTTTGAATTCATTTCATTCTGCTAGACTTTTTGGCTGGAGAAAATTTTGAAAAATAAAATAATCATAAAATATAATTATTATTATAAGTTAAGAAATTTATGTTCTTAGTTTATTTTTATCATTTTACAATTTGTTTCCTCCTGTTATAAATAATATTAAGTATAATTAGAGAATTGGCAACACAATAATTTCACATTTTTTTACGTCATAAGCATTTTCTCTATTAACTGAAATTCATTATTTTTCTGTATCTATGATTATGGTAGATGAAAATGTTCTTTAGGAGAAAGAGTTAGGAAAATAGAGTTGAAAAAGTAATAACAACCAAGAGAAAAAAATTCGAGGAAGCAGAATCGTAAGTTACGGTAATTGTTATCAATTTTGCACAAAGCATTGTCTCTTTGAAGAGATACAAGAGTAATTAAAATTTTTCCGAATGGCCATTGATTTACTTTACTAATTGTTTTTTGTTTTTTTGACATACTTCAATATTTTTCACAAATTTTAGAAATGTTTGCGTGATATTAACATTAAAAAATGTTAACATTAGTATTTAATTATTTGTTTGATATACATATTAACATGTCATTGCTCCTTTTTCACTACGGATTATTTATTTACGTCATTAATTAATTGTGTTTCGTTTATTTACTTTATTTGTTTAGGAGACTTTACTGTCTCCTAATTAAGACGAGTAATTTTTACACGTAATGTTTGCACAAAATAAAATTATTATTTTTATACAACTGGCTTGAAATAAGTTCAACTTTTTAAACGTTAAAAATTTAAATAAACGTTTTTAAGTAGTGCAAAAAGAGGGAAAAAGAGGAAAGGAATATTTCGTTCTTTAGATCATTGTACTATTACGATTGATGTTGAAAAAAGGCGCGAGAAATCAATTTGAAATAGAAATTTGGCGGATAAACTGTAATACATAGAAGGTAATGAATTTGAAAATAATTTAATGGAAATAATCTTGAAAAGGTAGAATATAATAAAGTGGTAAATTCTTGACTCGAATTATTTTATTTATAAATAAAATCTTTAAAAATTGATATCCAAAACTAATTCTGATGACCTCGAATAATGAAATATAATAAATCTTTCTGAGATGTTAAGTGTAATTTAAAAAATTTTACATTCGGAGCGACGAAGGTGTCTGGATACGGAACTAAGACAAATAACTATAAATAAAATTTCCGTGTCTTTTTTTTAGAACTTTTTTGGCAGTATCGGCATTACTAATTATACAAAAAACTGTATCCTAGGGAATCTGCTTGGAAGTATATCGAAGGAGAGTAAAGACAAGAAGAGTGAAAGCTACAACTTTCTGAGAGATAGTCTAGATCGCTAGGAGTTCTGTTCTCAGGACTGGTCGATCAAAGGATGGAGCCGCCAGAGAGCGGAGAAACCGAACAACACGAGCGACCACAGCAAGATCTTCCCGATTACGCACAAAATTCACTTTGCCGCTCGTGCTCCCTCTCAAGTTTCGCTTTGAACAAAGAAAGCGGCGTTGATGATTTCAAGTTCATCATCGGTTCATCACCAGCTTGTCACGAAGCTACGAACACTTTCATACTCAATTGATGGGGTTGATGCCACAATTTTTTTCTACTCGAAAGACCTCTAGTTGGTTTGATAAAAACCCAGACTGAAAGCATTAATCGAGGCGATAGCCATTAATTTCCCGAGATAAGAGTCCGAAAGCTACTTCTAATAGAGTCTCTTACTGACGATGCATGAACTTGGACTCTATGACGCCCTAGTTGTTGTGCTCGGGGATGCGCAGTTGTGCTCACGTATGCTGGAGTATAGAGCGCTACTGACAATTAATTAAAGAATAATTTCTTGCTTAGCGATAGCCGCAACAAGGAAAAGAGGAAAGGGGAGCGTTACGCGGCAGTTGGCGGCCAATTATGCTCAGGTACGCGCACGGAATATATAACAGAGCTCTTCGGCTTGCATCTATTGAAGCAAGAGAGAGAAAGAGAGAAAGAGTGAGATAGAGAGAGAGAGATAGATAGATAGATAGA
>NW_011948437.1:2128977-2130419 GCF_000503995.2 Ceratosolen solmsi marchali
AGAGAGAGAGAGAGAGAGAGAGAGAGAAGTATTGACGTTGCTATTTAATATCGTCGTGGTATACGTTCTACTGTATGTCCATTCTCCTCGTTTCATTCCTTTGAAAGCCCTTAGAGTGCGACTTGATCGATTAGAATCCTGATTTGCGTCGCTCTGTTCCTCTATACCTTCCTCTTCTTCCTTTTTTCTTCGCCTTTTTATTTTTTCTCTCTATGAGCTTTGCGCTTAGTAAATAACCGAGTCTTCTCTTCCTATACCCTCTTGTTCCTTTTAATTGCTTTTCACTAACACCGAATTATCTGAAATCTGATTATAAATTAATTTGTATTTACAATAAAACAAAACTTAATTTTTTCTATACGATATATTTATTGTAAAAACATGTTGCATAAGTCATTAAAAAAAAATATCATACTGTAACATATTTCAGTGAAACAATAGTTTCATAACTATTAATCATTATAATCGAATGCTTTTAACCAATGTTATCTATCGTATTTGTAGACTATTAATAAATGAATCGTATTTAATTATGATTATATTTAAGTCTTTTTAATGTAAGAAAAAAATATCAGAGCCTTAAAGCTTAAGGAGTTCTTTAAATTAAAATTCCGAAGTGAGTACACACAGTTGGAGAGCTTGCATAGAGTGTTTCTGCGACTGCAACTACGATATACAACACGACTTGGGTAAAAAATAGCTTGGCTTTAGCATGGAGATCTCAACTTAGTGTTATTGTTTGGAGACATTACTGTTGGGGAGAGGAATATTGTAAATAATGGACTCGCGTTAGCTTTGGAACAAAATCCTCAGGTGATATTATACGCCGCAAATAAAGCACAAGTATACCGATATTTTCACGACTTCGTAGCACAGTTAAAATTCTCCAGGATTCCTAAGAAAGTCATTTAGAACGACAAACAGCTCGTGCTCCTCTGGGCAAGTCGTATTCGTCCCACCTCCACCCGTCGTCGCTGGAGCACGCGACGACGACAACGACAACACTGCAGTTACAACGCCGACGGTGCTTTTATTTATGTAAATTAGATTATTTATTCAAGCTACTCGAAAAGCACAGCTCATGGTAGCCCGGGCTCTCGGCTTATCGCCTGCAAATGCAATCCAATGTCATTTCGAAAGAGAGCTGTCTCCCTCTTTCTTCCTCCTTTCTTAGAATCGAATATTCAGGCTTTTTAGCAGCAGTGGTTGCAGCACGCTAACGGTGTTTATCTGTGCCTTATATTCCTCTCTACTTGCTGCAAATAATCGAAGCCCGTCTTACTCCGACGGCGATGCATACACCAAGTACGACGAGCAAAGCTTTATTTGCGAATTTTATGAATTTCAATACTTTACCTTTAGAAATCATATTAAATTTTACCCTTGCCTAGGAGTTCCCTGTTTATCATCTTCATTCGTCCTTTCCACCTCCTTTTCCTCTG
>NW_011948437.1:2130429-2132362 GCF_000503995.2 Ceratosolen solmsi marchali
CTGCTGAACATAATAAATAAGTATCATAATCTTTTTATTGAAAAGCATTGTTTTTTATTTAAAATAATATATATCTGTGCTAAATTTACTTAATCAAAGAGAATTTCATTGTTTAAACGTATTCATATTTTCAGTTAAGAATATTAGGATTATGAAGTTATTATTTAACGAAAGTTATTATTGCTAAAATATTGATGCGATCGATTCAAGCAAATGTATATTACCAATTATAAGAGGCTATGCACATAATAAAGACTTATTTTCTTTTATAAAATGTAATTGTAATATAACTTCACAATACAAATTTCAATAAAAACAAGAAACTATTTATATATGAAATCTATATTGTTGTTTTTGTTGCTGTAATTATCATTATTAATAATAGTAGATATAATATTTATAGTTTGTTCATAAATTCTTATATACCTTTATGTATATCTTTCTCATATTCATATAAAGAAGCTACTACATCGCAATATAAAATATAATATATAAATATAAATGCTTTGAAAAGTTTCATATGATAACACATACAGTATTAAAAATGCGAAAATATTTTTAGATTTCTTTGTAAATTCTGCGCTATCGAGAAGTAAAAGATTTTACTATTGGAAAAGCTCAACAGGCTATTCCAAACGGGTAATTAAAAATTAATTTCCCCTAATTTTTAAGAAGGACTGCGGCATTATTGTAATGAAGATAAAACGATAGATGCAACTTTATGAAGAGTCGTGACTCCGGATAAAGGCCGAGCAAAGCCTTGACGGAAACTAAAGGAGGAAATCCGAGCGACGCATCGGACGTCGCTCCGATTGGTATTTATTACTTACAACCAGCGCAACAGCCGACGACTCCACGGTTAATGATTAATGAGTTGTGACGCTGAATCGTGGATCACATATTTAACATAGGAAATCAATAAGTGAATTACTCGGCCGATAATATATTCTTCGACCTCCCTATTATTTCATCGTCTAAAATTTTCATTCTTTTCATTTATCATGGGCGTTTTGCATATTACATATCTTTCTGACGGTTCTGTGGATTACTTACGTATCCAAATACATGTTTACGTTATTATTTTCTATAATTCCCACTAACTGTGTATATACATATATTCTTTTTCCATGATATTGAATAAGGCAGTACATTTACATCAAAGTATTTACATGGCTCTTCAGATGTTAATTATATCCCAGTAAAAAGAATATGAATTTTGTTATCACTTTATTAACTTAATTTATAAAGATGCTGATAAACATACCAATTAATTCAATGTTATTAATATAATAAAATCGTTTATTAAAGTGAAATTATATTGTGTAAATATCGTCGAGATTAAGTTACGCAAAAGCCTATCAAGTTGTCGATGAAAAAAAGCTTTTTAACGGCTCGAAATGATTAATTTTGCAAGCGAGTAGAATCGAAATAATTGAGCGGCGCAAGCAAAAGGAGGGCTGGTGTAAGCGGAATGAGGAAAGACTCCATTAAAGTCTCCATAATTTGATTTAAACATAATATCAATGATTGGAGGTTGACTTATGAAAAAAACATATGATAATATATAACAATCATATTTTATAAAAAATACGATATATCCATAAAATGCTTTATCGAGTCTTATAAAATTAAAGAATGCGCCAAGTATAACCATTCGGTTATAGCCAAGTTAGTAAAATACTTTATTAATATGCCTTTATTAATCATTTACATTTAATTCATATTTACAGAGCGATCTGGTGCACGGTTAATATAAGCTTCTGCGCGAAAATAACAGTGTTAACGTTAAAAAATTATCACTTTCGACATAATTCATAAGGACATCTGGAGGCATATTTAAGTGAAAAAATCGTTGCTACCTGTATGAAAGCGCCATGCGCGTATAGTTGAAGCTGCAAAGAGGTAGTGGTAAGAAAAAGAGGAAGAGAAGGGA
>NW_011948437.1:2132962-2139630 GCF_000503995.2 Ceratosolen solmsi marchali
AAGAGTTGACTGAGTCGAAGGAGGGGGTGAACATAAGAAGAACAGAGCGAGGCTCAGACCGAAAAGGAGCAGGAGCCACGAACGAGAGAGAAGAGATACTACCTAAGAAAAATCGAAAAAGGTGAGCGGTTATCCGAGGACAGTAGCGCATCGACACGCCATTATGTGGCGGCTGGGACTAATTTATACAAGAGAAAGACGAGAACGCCGCGTAAAGTCAATTCAGATCTTTCTCTACGACTGAAGAGAGAAGAAAGAGGAGAAAGTAGTGTATGTGCACGCGTGCATGCATATACGCTTACACATACGGATAGGCATGTGTGCGTGAGAAAGATAGGGAGGATTACTCAAGAGCAGAAGTCCCTAATTGGAAGCTAGCCACTGTTTATCCGTGTCTTCCAATGCTTGAATTTCTGTTGCGCTTCTTCTCTGTCTTTCACCTCTATCTCCTCCGCCTCCTTCGCTACCTTCTTCTCTTCTTCACCTTGCGCTCCGTAGCTTTTTTCGTCGGAATTGCACGTATAAGGATGATTTCCACGATGCGTGGCCATCTTAATGATGACAACGAACTTGTTTGCGAAAGATTTTCAATTGGTCTATTTCTCTATTTTATTAATGTTCCTGAGGCTGTTCAATATTGCGGTATAGTGAAATCACGAAATCATTGCCACAAAGGAAAGAGATTTGCAAACCTCTCTCAGATTCTCCATCTCTCATCGACGTACGCATTTTATAACATTCAGATATTTGAAAACATTCTTAAATAATATTTTTATACGCATCCAATTAAATCATTTTAATTAAAATTTTTAATCATTGATGTAGTCGTTACCTTGTAAGACTCATTGCTCATTTTATCGACTAATATTTAACTATTTTCTTACCATAATGTCGTTGAGTAATTTAAATTTTTCAACATTTTAAGCGTTACTTTAGCTTTGATAAATTATTTTACTTGCTTAATTTTGTTTAGATAAATGTCAAGCTATGTTATTAGTTATAATTTTGGGCTGTCATAGTAAATTTCCGAAATATTTTTGATATTTATGAAACGTTTTCAGTGAAATGAAAAAATTTATAGATTTAAAATATATAACAAAAATGATTTTATAAAATAAAACTATAGTATCACAATTAATTTATATGATTTATTAACTTACGGTCGATACATAATTTATTTGTCTGACTTTTACGAATAAATTTATTTGTAATACTTAATTTGTCCAATAAACTTGTAAGAATATGAGTTTTGAATATTCGGTTATTAAAAGATCGTAAAAGATCGATTCTAAAATGCCATTTCGAATCAATATTTTTGTACAGAATTAGCGGTTCTCAATTAAAATCCATAATTTTTTAAATATTAATGAAAGTAAAAGAAAAAAAGGATTTCGAACTTTGAGAAAATTATTTGGCTGAAGTTAGTGCATTTTTATGAGATGTCAATGACAATGATTCACAAAACTAATGATAAAAAACTACGTTTGCATCGATGAAATTATGGATTCGATTATTCGATGCTGTGAAATATGTGAATTCTGAATTATGACAATTGAAAAAATATACTTTTGGAAATACAATTAACCTTATTGTAAAGGAATACTTTGATTACGTGATTGGAATACTTTATAATTATAAAGCGATATTACGTTTTATCGTTTGCATCATTATTTCCATTGCATCTTGTAATATTATATACCAATTTCAAATTATAAAAATAAAAGAATTCAATAAAACGTTCATGTATATAAAATCAAAAATATAAATGAAAAAAAAAATAATATAAAAAATAAAAGGATATTTAATTTAGAAACAACAAAAATAACGATTGTAATTGAATTTTAAATATTTAATGTAACTTTAATCTAAGTATTAAGTTTTGATTTGATCGTTTATGATTGAACTCTTAAGAATTGATAATTATATGTATTTGAACACCTGTCGGATCTTACTAACAACTAAAAAAATTTAATAATTATTTAATATTTATTTAATGTGTAAGTAAACATCTCATTATAAGATATAATTTATAATATAAGCTAAGTATAACTTATAATTATAAATTTAATAATTCATCAACTTTATAGAAAACTAAACCAACAGATTTATATTAAAATATTGACCACATTCGTAATTATCTACATGTTTTTCGAACTTCGATGCAAGCTTCCTATGGACTTTGTTGCCTTTAGTTTTCAATGTAAATGGTGAATGATTTGTTACGCAATTTCAACAAATTTTTGTCCAATTTATCAACTAGGATTGAAGAATACATTGTATTATACATTACATTGTATACAATAATATGTACTTTAAATAAATATTGTTCAGATTAGCATAAGAGACATTGACATAGACATAGTAACATTGCAATAACTGAAAAAAATTGTATAAAAACTTGATGTATCGAAGAAAAAATAAACAATTAATTTTTCAAAGTGTGCAAACAGTGACTGTGTGATAGAATGACTAAAACATATCGGCAACTTTTAGCAGGGGATCAAGCACGAGATAATTCGCTTTCTGACTTTGTGTTCGATGCGATCTCCTTCCCTTTTCGTGCGGCAGCTTGTAATCTCTTCCCCCTCCCCCTTCATTACGGCTTCGAGACGAACTCTCCCATTGCCGCGTGCATTTAACTCGTAATTCGATCGTAATTGGTAAGGAGCAAGTTTCAATGTGTATGTGTAATGCACATGCGCCTGCGGGTAGATCGTGTTTTGCGATCGGCAAATAAGTAGCGCTGCAGCGATTCTTCCGGGTGACGAATAAGAACGCGTTGCTTGCGACGCCGATTAATACCTAATTAGGCACGATGCTTCCGTCTTTTCGATAAATCCAAGCGTACCAGTGTATGTGCGTGCACTTGTATATGTAGGCACGTGCGCGTGAAGCGGCGCCGTTTAGAAACAGTGCTCCAGTACAGGTAACAACTAATGCTTCAACCGCAATAAAGTCGCACTACGTAATCTGTAAAAACAACTAATGAAATTAATTAATTGAAGAGAGTCGTATGTTGCTATAAACTTAATAAGCGGCACTGACTTGCTGCTTCCTCCTATAATAAACAATGGTTGAACATTTATATGAGTGTCGATCAAAATTTGACAAAATCCACTATAATATATAGGATTAGAAACGAATTAGAACGGATATTGATATCAATTATTGCAAGCGAAAGCGTTGAGCTTTATATGCAACAGGTAACTGGTTTAAAAAGTGTGCATCCGAATAATTATGTGAGTCGACGCATTGTACAAGATAATCGAATGTTTTTATTAAAGTGTATGGTTACATGGAACAATTGAGCAAATGTGTATACGAATGCCGCTCTTCTCTTCAGTATTTATCTTGAAATAATCATCTTCCGTTCGCTTTCTTAAGACGACCGCCTTTAATTTGGAATTTTCGACAGCGCGGACCTCGTCCAATTTGCGAGAATATTTCTATTCGGCCTTTTAATAACAGTCGCGGTCCTTGTCTCGTGAGCTCTTTGGGCGCACGGCTTCTATTAAAATTCAGTAGCCCTCTCGTATATTTCGAGCGGACGAACACATGCACGCACACGCGCACGCACACGAATTGGCGACCCTCGTGCACTCATCATTCCTTTTTTGGAATGCGCGCGAGCTGAGGCCGTAGATTTCGGTAAAAGAACAGCAAAGGTCTTCGTTCGCTTATCGGAAGCACAGATCTCGTATTCTCCTCCGATCTTGCTTCAGGCCCACCACCCGCCGATTATCCAGCTTCTAGAAATCGAACGCTTTGGTGTTTGGAATCTGTTAATTGTCGCTTCGGTATTTCACTGGGTCCACAGATGCTGTTGAGGGCGACGTTTAGACGCGCATTTTACCAATGTTTCTACAATACTTTACGACTAGCTTCCCTACATAATGAGCCCGATTAATCTCGGATTCGATTTCAAGGAGATGGCAAGCAGAGGCGAAAATTCTCGAAGATTCTTCAAGCGTGTCTCCGCTGAAACTGTACTAATTAGCGAATCGAACTAGTGACTGGTCGCTCATGAAAAGTGAAGGCATTTTTCTTACTATTAATATTATCTCGTTCGTCGCTTATTTTTCTGATGATAGCGCCAGTCATCCACTTTGAGTCTTTAGCTGAGTAAATTTCCTCCTTACTTCTTACGTAGAATGTGAACTAAAAGATAGAGAAAAAAAAATGCTTAAAGAAGTGTATGTCGAAAACGATTTATCATTTTTGTGATAATACATTTTTATACTACATTAATTCGTTTAATTTTCTAATATTAAATGTATAATTGACGAAATATTTCTCCAATTAATTTTAAACTTTAATCATTCCCATAAAGTTCTATATAATGGAAATCAATATTAAAATTTTATTGGCTCCGTAAAATAAAATAATGATGACTGATAAAATCCATTAAATAAAAGCTTTTAAAAATAATTAATTGTTATTTGACAAATAAGACTTAGAGACTTTATATTATTTATGGCATTGATGTGCACTTTTAATATTATTTATATTTTATTCTACAGAAATATTTTATTTCACTTGTATTTTGGGAAAATAACTATTTCATGGAGGCAAATACTTTTTTCCACGATATTATATTTACAGATTTTTGTTCAAATTTAAAATGAGCATACTTTCGCAAATCTTTTTAAATAAATAATCAATCTAATTTTGAATATATTTACTTTTTATTCATATAAATTTATTACACTGATGTGAACTATGATTTATGATTTATTAATTTTTTTAAACTGTAAACAAAATTTATAACATTTCTTTATAGTGAATGATAATGATGGTGCATTTGATCTAAAATAAGGTAGGAGACGATTAAAAATTTGCACAATTTTAAAATTACTTACAAATATAGCAATAAATTGCATTTTTATTATCATGATCAATATTATAACGATAATAGAAATTATAAATAATATTATAACAATAAGCCATCACATAAAGTATGGCGGAACGATAAAGAGGATGATGCCAGCAATTAATTATCAAGTGCAACACAAGCTGGTGCAGAGGAGGAATTTAAAAAAGCGCGTTAATTACCGCGCCGGATGAGGATCAAATATCGCGCTCTGCCTTCGGTGGTCGGCGTGTATTAAACATTCGACATTTTTTCTGTTCTTCCTCTCCTCACTACGTTCTCTCTTCGAGCAGTCGTAAAAGGACCTGCTGAAAAGTCCATAAAAATGGCTACGCGAGAATAAGCAAGACCAAGGGAGATAAAGAGAAAGAGGAACTTTGAAAAGTTTGGTTCGCCTGTCACGTCCCGCAATATAAGCCGTCCGAAAAAGTCAGTCAGAATCCAAGGGCAATTAGTCGATATTTGAATGTGCAAAAAATCAACCTCTCGTTATGTCGCACATCTTCAGGGGCCGGCCGTTAAGTCCCAATTGACGAGAGGCAGGAGGAGGAATGGCCTGTAGGGAGGGACAAGAGAGAAGGAGGTCAGGCAATCGCTGCCAGAAAAACGAAGCGGCACCTTGTTAGCGCAAGTCTCAGACTTTGCTCGACGGCTCTCCTGCGGTAGAATAACACGAACATTAACCCACCCGGGTAGTGTGTATACACCAATTTCTTGAATACAAGGTTCAGCTTTTCTCGCGGGAAAACGAGAAGAATAATGGAAGGGGTAATAGAAAAGGACTCACCTTTTGTTTCAGACTACCTAAAATGCTCGGCCACTATTCTGGAATGTCTCAGATCTGGCCAGCTGATAATACAATGGCCATTTTTTTCTTCGATACATAAGGATTTATATCTAGAAGACAAGACGTTCCTATTGATGTTTTTTACCACTCCGTAATACATATATACGTATACATACATATTCGTGTATATATCAATATACATATGTACGTACACTCATATACTTAGATACATATATATATATATATATATATATATATATATATATATATAGGTGTGTGTGCGTGTGCGCGCGCGCGTGTGTGTGTATATATGTGTGTATGCATATATATATATATAGATTCTTTATTTAACTTTTTGCAGAGTACATGCCGCGAAAATAATTAAAAATCCATAAATATTCTTCTCTGTATCTTCATGTTTTTTCATATTCCCAATAAAATGCAATCATAATAAATTTAGCCAATAACCAAATTTTCATCCTAATAAAGTAATATCCATAGAGTTTAAGATACAAAAGATTGTTCGATACTATCAACTCATCGTCTTCGGGTCTACAGACGAACAGTTAATGATTTCGATTTGCGGACTCTATCGTTCAAAGCAGGCAGGTTTCATAATTCCGGGCGCGGCCGTAATTGTCACTGAAAAAGGTTCTTAAGGACCTTCGAAAATTATCGCGGCCGACGGCGCTTCCCTCGAGCTAATTGACGCGATAGCCGAGAACGCGGGTGTACGTGAATCCGTGTGCTGAAATGGTAAATATCGGTCCGAGGCTGCGGCCATTACTGCGTCGTGTCGGGAGAGGTAGGAAGGGAAGAGAGCAAAAGAGCGAGCCTAATTAAACGATGTACAATTTATAACACCAGCCGAGAAGGCCTAATGGATCGCGTTCCTGGAAATCCGGCATTCATCGGCCCTGGGGACCACACCTAGCCACCGTACGGCTCCACGCGAAAGATTGTCATCGAGACGAAGGGGACACACGGGACACACGTGGATATCTTCACGAA
>NW_011948437.1:2139658-2195620 GCF_000503995.2 Ceratosolen solmsi marchali
TTTCCCTCTCTTACCCAGCTGCTCTTGGGCTCGGGCCCATAGCTCGTAGAGCCAAGCACACGCGAATCTAGATCGGTCGCTTTAATTGCGCAACCAAGCTTTTTCTATTGTTTTGGCCTCCCATTAATGGGTGCCTAGGAACCCTAAGTATATGGCTGTTTCTTTCAGCCCCTTTAACCTGCAAAACTAAGAAATTGTTGTGAATATTGTGAAAGAGAGCCGAGCAGTATTAAAAATTAAATGCAACTCCGTTAAATTATTCACACTAAAGAAGCAAATTGAAACGCTTTAGTAGATTCCTTCCAATTTGGCTCCCTTTTCGATTAACAGAGAGTAATATAATAAAGAGTGCCCAATAAAATTGCCACTCTTCCAATATACTAGAATAAATTTTCGTCCCACCTGGGTTTTAATCGAGCGGTCAAAGCCTTGATTATTCTAAAAAAAAAAAAAAAAAAACTTAAAAGAGAGAGAGAGAGAGAGAGAGAGAGAAATGCAAAGGAAGAACAAAGAGCAGGCAAATCAGCAAGACTAGAGTTTTAGCGATTTGGTCCCTACATGCCACACATTCTTCAAACTTTCCCATGTGGGTCTGCGCACCGCCAACATTTCCGAAGTTCTTCCCCGAGCCTCCGATGCTCCCTCTACTCCCTAATAACCTTAATTTATAGCGAAAGCTTTCGATGCGGTCGGACAATGTTTCACTCGCTCGTCGCTCGCGCGTGACCAGCAACTCATTCTTTTTTACAACGTATGTGCGCTGTCTCGCGACTGCCGATTGTTGCTGGCAGCATGAATAGCGAAACCCTACAGGTGCAACACTCTAATTAGTTTGCCGTTTAATTAAGGGCTTGTACGAGCACCGACATTGGATTATTTTAATTGTCGTGTCGAATCTCGCAAGCTCCACTCGATCGAGCGACAGAGGAAATACATTGGAAGAAAGATCTCTCTCGGGAGGATGTTGTTTCCAACACCCCGAACATCAAGGGATGGCGGCTTTTTCCGTGCTACTTCGCTGTGAATTCTCGTGGCTGCGTCAGATGATACAGGTCGAGGAGGCGAAGGCAGCAAAATTTTCAGGGATTCCTCTGCGCCTCTTTCGTACGAACCGCGACTGATAGGTATGAGCCGAAGAGTGCGAAAGAGTAAGAGAAGGGGATGGTAAGCAAGTAAGACAGTGAGCAGCAGAAGATACACAAGAAACCGGTTGGAGGCCAATTTACTTAAACAACGGCTGGGAATCCAACACTTGGGACCGCTTGGATCCCTTGCTTCTCGTATGGCCGTCGCTAGGTCTGTCTGTACGGTAGCAACTACTAATTTCGACTTCATCAGTCGAGATAAGAGTGGAATTTCGCCACCGATTTCCGAACGGTGCGAAACTGGTCCTTTGGCGCAACTCTCGGCAGCTTTTCCTCCTTCCCAGACACTAAAACTCTTCTTGTCTCGTCTCCGAGCCCTATTTTTTCACTCTTTTTGTCAATTGGAGTCAGATCCCCTGATGATTACGCCTGTAGCATCATATAGCGTTGGACTTCTTCCCCCAAACTCCGAAACATCGATCGAGTCAGCAACAATCATCCCTCTTATCATATCGGAATTGCTTTCGATTTTAGTTACCAGACACCGCTTCGGCTTATAATTAACCATTTCCATTCGGATAGTTTAATCATAACACTCGACAATCCGAACATTCTGGCTATTTTTTCTTGGCATTAGTCTGGAATATTGTAATATAGCGTCCTAATTGAGGAAATTCATTTCCATTGAAATTATGCCAAAAAATAAAAACTAAGTATATGACATTAACTTTTTCTTTAAATAAATTAATAGCTGCAAAAATATTTCTTCTTATCGTTAAGATTGTGCAGGAGATTATAGACTTTGAGCTCTGGTAACAGCTTTTAAATCTTTCACTTACCACATACAAACTTTTCTAGACACTGTATAATTTACATTTTTTTACACCGAACCTTGCATATACCTTAATATACCTTGCATATTCAAACTACAGCATAGGTTTATTTTGATCTTTACATCTATATACTATAAATGCAATATCTACCATATATATATATATATATATATATATGTGTGTGTGTGTGTGTGTGCGCGCGCGCGCGCGCGCGCGTCTGTGTGTGTGCGTGCGCGTGCGCGTCTGTCTGTGTGCGTGCGCGTGCGCGTGCATGCGTGTGCGTGTGTGTATATATGTATCTGTTAAAAGATGGTCTTTTTAAAAATTCCATATAATTATTATTCGTTTCATTAAAATATTCTTTAGAAGCTCTCTTGGAAAGAATATACTTTTAGTATACTTGACAGCTTTACTAAATTTTACTAATTGCACAATTCAAAGTAAAGCAAGTAATTTAAATACATAGTAACGTATGTGAACTTAAAGAGTAGATTAATATACTGAAAGCTGAACGACAAGATCTCACTCCATTTGAAATGAATCATGAAGCACTTTTACTTCGTAATTAATTGCTTCATAATTAAGATGACAACGATAATCTGGCACTTTTTATGCACATTAAAGAATTACAATCTTTTTTCTGCGACAGAAAAAAGATTTTATCTACAGAATTTCTGTTAAAGCCTGTTTTATAGCTATTTACCTTAAGCATTTCAAAATATGCCTCAAGCGATTCACTTTATTAAAAAATAAATAATTAAAAGATTAAGTAAATGTAATGTGAATTATATTTTAATTTCTTAAGATCAAAATGTATCAGAATATTATGAAATTTAATTTATAAACAATATACTTTATTTAAGTAATAATTAATAGATTGAGAATAAACTCTATGTTCCACATATTTTTTAAATCAATTTACAATCCTATGTAGATTGAAAAATAGAATGTTTTTATAATACTGTATGGTTATAATAAAATTTTTAATTATTGCATATTATTAAAAAGTAGTTTATTATACCAATAAATCATTATGTATGTCGCACACGCTCGCGCGCACGCGCACACACATAATTAAAATCAATTACATGTATTTTTTAATAAATAAAAAAACAGTGATTCCATTCTTTTTTACTCTATTTAATAGTAGTTTAATAAAGTAATGTAACTTTTTATCAGACAGAAATAATTCATATTACTATGAAATGAAATATATTGAGTCGAATATTTTTTTATAAATATTAATAACAATATGAAACATTATATTAATTTTTTCTAATTTCAGCAACTACAAAAATATTTCTATTTTCAGGCAATGATATTCATATTTTTTATTAGTGAAATCTAAATAAATATCAAACAAATAAAGACTTTACTAATACTATATATTAATCAAAATAATTATATAAAAACTTAATTTTTAAAAACATATTTTTTATTTATACTTCTTATTAATGCGTTTAAATATATACTATAAGGTTTTAATGTAATTTCATAAAATAAAATTGCATCAAACCGATTACGTGTAACCAAATAATATTATTGATATATAATTCGACAAAAATGCATTCATAGAAAAAAATGAGGAATAAACTATGAAGTAACATAATAAATAACGTTGAAATGTGTAAAATTATTAAGATACTTTAATGAAATAAAAAAATAAAATGAAGTTATTTTTATTATTATCGTTATTATTGATAATAAACTTGATGGTAAACGTGAATTTCTATCGAAAACAAAATTAATAATGAAATAGTGAAATACTGTTTTTAAATAAGGATGAATAAATAACGCATCGAATTTATAAATTTTAATATTCATTAGAAATAAAGGGTAAGAAATTCGTATGAAACAGGTATATAAATTATATCAAGTGAATAAATAATTTTCAGAAGCTATAATAGAAATAATGTAAAATGATCGTTAGAAAAAAATGGGATACTGGCTTAATGATTAGTCGCGAATGCCTGCACTATATGCAATACGCCGAGGAAACGCTCCTATTCTACCTTCCATACTTACATACAATTTCGCACAAACATATTACACTGAAATTGCTTTAGTGATTAAATAGCGCTTCTTTTAAACTTCACTCATGCATCTTCCTTCCACACAGCATCGAAATTATATAAGCAATCCCGAATCTTAGTTAGTTGAAACATCGGTCGATTGAACCAAATGTATTATAAATAAATGAATAATTATAAAGTTTTTGGCGTTATTATGTGCCATTGAAAAAACTTGGATATATTTTAAGAGACGATTTATCTAATCGACAATCGCCTCGTTCGCCTAGGCATTGCCGCTAAAAAAAATTGGAAAAGGAAAAGGTTGATAACTCGTGAGATGACGTGGAGAAATAAATTAAATTACCGAGGAGCTTGTGACCGTGCAACGCGCTGCCTTGGGAAGCCGCCGAGGGGCAAGAGGGAATGGACGAGGACGATGAAGAGGTCAGATCACATTCCCACCAATCGGCGCACGCGTAACCGTCTCTAGTCAATATTAAGCGTTCCAACTCGCCATATTGCAAGCTTGACGCGTCTCGTCCATTTCAAGGCTCTATCTCACTAAACTCTAGCACTATACAATTGAACTCCGGCCTGCTCACTCCACTCTCACTCCAACGGGAATTTTTCGAGGCCCAGTGGAATAACCTCGTACGATAAATTAGTTTTAAAATAATAACCAATTGTACTTTATATTCTGATTGCAAATCAAAGATTACCGACCATAACTAGATAAAATCATATTATATTTTGATTATATTTTGTTAATTACTATATAAGTACGGTTTTTTTTAATCGAATGTTTAATGGCATCGTATACTTAACATTTGAAAATCAAATTCAATACTATAAACATAGCATAAAATATTTGTGATATTATAATTTTATTTCAATACTTAACGATTATATATATATTAATTATATTTCATTTGAAATTTTTAGAACAATATTTACGTGAATTTAAAATTGAAAATTTATTAACTCAATGTCTAATTTACATTTATTTTTAAAGTTATTAGTTTATGCTAAAGAGAAAATCGATTGCAAAAATATGTAACAAAAACAGTGATAGTAAATGAAAGGAAAGTAAATGAAATAGCTATAATACTTAGGTTTCTTAATCAAATATAATTTGCCTAGATCTAGATCTATCCAAAATATCTAGATTGCTATTATGGTCATAGTACAATTCAATAAAGCATAATGTTTTGCTATCGATAGATTGTATTGAGCGACTGATGAGTGTAGTGTAATTTATCTTTTTCTTGAAAGACATTGTGATCGTTCTCGTCGTGTACTACTACGAATAACATCGTTCTGACAACTTGTTATTTTTATTATTTTTTTTTTCTTTTTTAACTTAATTGTCTTTTAAAAGTGATGTGACTGTAGTATTGTTAATTAAATGACTCCTCGCTACACTATTGACAAGCATATTCAGAAAATTCTTTTGGTGCATGTAAGGGATAGAAAGATGACGAAGGGAAAATAAAATACTCTTTTTTTTTTAATGCTAACCGCGCGTAAAAAAACTTTCGCCTGAAATATGTAAAATGATAATGTAGGACTTTTCGACAGGAACTGAAATATTTGTTTGAATAAAAGTATTGGAAGCCCCAACTACAACATGGTGGACGCATGTTGTTTCAACTTTTTTGCCAATCAAAGCTTGTTTAAAATACACTTGAATCCCTATAAATAGATGAATTAAAATATTGATTAGAATTTTTTCCTATTTTTTTAATCCAATTTTGAAAGTCATGGAAAAAACATTAATAATGCTTACATTGTATAAAATTTTATTATTTAGTCATAGAAATTTTTAATAGTTCTTGAAAACAAAATTAAAATAATTATATTTCTGATTTTTTTTTCAATTGTATAACGTTGCGATATAACCTTCCATATTATTTAAAATAAACTAATAAACAGCAAATTAGTTTCACAATTATTTAATGCGTCGAGAAACTGAAAAATATATATTATGTAAATGATAATTTAGCTATATACAATTAATTAATTACATGACTAATACACTTATTGATTTATTATTATTCGTTTGTATGTTCAGCAGTTTAATGAAACTGTTATAAATACATATTTATATCCACTATATTTAATCTATACAACTGTGTATGTATGTATTCCAGTAAACGGATCGATAAGTTAATATATAAGGGTAAAATCAATAAACAAATTTTTTCATAATAGTTATGAAGAAGTTGATAAGAATATAGTGTAGACGATTTAGCAACGTGAATATAAAGAGTAACTACATTGCATCGTGAATATCAGTAGTGTCGAATCGTTTTTCGAAAGGGGCGCCGTTGATGACAAGAAAAATGTATGAAAGCTCACGATAAGAAGGACGATATCTAGAAACGCTTCTCACTGGTAATTTCCCGAACGTTTTATGGTTCACTCAAGAAGACGACTTTGACGATCGTAGGAATTAGAACGTCTATCGGCCTCGTGTAGATATAAAGTATATATATATATATATATATATACATATATGCTACACACACGCAATCGGTGATTACTCTGACTTTTCCATAATTATATATTTAGTATAATAATCTGAACTACTTTATCTAAATAAGGATAGAATAAAGCTCAAATTCAAATTTATTGATTATGTACCTGCGTTAAAAAGTACACACAACCACTAATTTAACTTAAGAGGCTAAAAACATTAAAATATTAATGACCAGATAAAGATATACAATCTTTAACTTTATAGCACATTTTGTATGAAATTCCTCTAGAAATATACCAAGGTTCGTTAACCATTCGTTTCTCAGTCTTTTGACTAAGAATAAAAACACGGTTATCATTTTTAGTTTTACGAAATATCATAAATACATTTCTCCCCCTTCGCATCTCCCTCCCTTTCACCGTCCCTTCCTCTCTTTTTCTCAGTTTTTAATATTAATAGCTAACATTATATTTAACGCTCTAAAAATAAAAGGTGTTTTTATACAAATTGGTCATTCTATTTTTAATTCTATCGGTTTTCTAAACGGAAAAGTAGATACTTTCATTTCATAAACTGCTGATGTTCAAAAAAAAAAAAATAAATAAAAAATATTTACTGATAGTTAAAATTTAGTCAATAATTATGCTATGCAAGACATATTATAAATAATTTAAAAATAACCTCGAAGACAACAAAGATTTATAATTAAAAACAAGAATATAAATCTTTCACTAATTGAAGTCCCATCTAAACTTTTATCCTGCAGGATTAATGCCATTTTTTCTTATTTACTAAAAAGTTAAATGCTTCATAGTATTAAATAAATAATATTAAATCTAAAAATGTGTAAATTAATGTTGAAAAGAAACAAATAGTCGCTTGTTAGCGAATAATGCAATATTTATGATTCTATATTTTATGCTTTTCAATATTAATAGTGAAAGAGAATGAAATTATCGTAAGCGATAGTGAATAATAGGATAAAAAAGTGTTTCGATGAGAATAATATAGCTCCGTACTGAAAAATAATTGATAAAAAAATAGTTGAAATTGATTGATAGTTAGAATTGATAAAAAATAGTTGAAACTTTGAGCCGTATCTAATCGTCATCTTCATCTCCTTAGTAGCGGTAACGGCAGTTCATTTGCGTTTAGTTGTTAAGAGTAGGAGTAACCGTTATCTAATTGGTCAATTGAATTGGATAGAAAGCAAATTGTAGCTCATAACTCGAAATTCGGTAAGTATGTCGGAAGCTTGCACACGTCGTGGGTGTCGTCGAGCTTCGCAATATGCGTAACATTTCACTTGTCCCTGGAAATCTTCGTGACGGGGGTTGAAGTTCGCGCTTGCGCCTTGTTCCATGAGAATGTGCTGAGGGAGGAGAGGGCCGACGGATCCCAAGCACGTCTGCGCGGATGATAGTCGACACCGCGCTCACGGAACAACAATAGCCAGGAAATTACATAACTGTTGAAAATATCAACCAATACCAGGCGCCCGTTTGCCCAACCCAACCCCTTGCGCGCTCGCATTATTATAACTGCCTGGCTGGCGTATTATGCGCAACCGTCGGGGGAACTCAGGCGGGCAAACGAGATAGCAGTCGAAGAGCAGGACGAGGGAAAGGTTAGGAGTGAGAATGTGCTGTTAACGGGGAATGAAACGAGAAATTGAGTCGGCCAAAATGTCCCAGTCCGAGATAGCGATGGTTTTGAGCAGCCAATCCTCGGGATAGCTCAACCTCGACGATAGCTTCCAACTCCGCTGCTGGCCAAATCTACTCTACTCTTCGCGAATTTCACGCTCTAATCCGGGATCCACCTTCACCCCTAGCAATGTGCCCGATGAATTACTTTCTAATCGTTTAGAATCCTAATATTATCTCACGACCCTTCCATCTTTTCATTCTCACCTCACCTCATGCAAATACTCTTCGTTTTGAGATTTTGTTGGAGCATTCAGTTTTTTTTTGTTTTTTGTTTTACAGCTTTTCTTAAAGTTATTTATTTTGCATATTCTTGATTGCCTTTATTACGCAGCTGTAATTAAATTTTGGTACTCTTAAATTGAATACTAAAAAAATGAGAGTATAATGAAATATTAATCATCAAGATATTGAAACAATTCAGAAACAGTTAAACCATGTTTTAAATAATGCAATTTAATATAATAAATATCAAAAAGTAACGTGAAACGGAATTAGCTACTCGCTTCACCAGATGTTTCCTGTAGAATTCTTATACGCTTATGTAAAAAACTATTATATTATATTCCGAAATATGATTTGTAATATTATATTCTATCATTATATTCTATAGTTAAGAATGATAATCTATTATAAATTAAAAATTACAATTATCTAATTAAATTACATTATATTAAACATTTTCTGATCTACTGTAAAAGGCGCTTGAATTTTTAAGTGGAAGAAAACTTCGAAAATTTTATTTAGACCTACGTTAGCGAGAAATGCTTAAGATTAATTATCTAAAATGCGCGAAATTTATAGGTTACATAATAGTTTTAAAATAAAATAAATAAAATTTTATTTAAAAAATGAGCACTATATTTTATAATGTCATTCTTTCGTTAAATACCAAGCAGATATATTGAAATACTTAACTAGATAAGAAGAGATTAGAAAGGTCGATGGTTTGTAATAAAATCAAGCTTAACGAACTTATAATTAAAAATTAGAAACTAATTTTACGTACAGTTTGGATAAGTCACTCGTCTAGTCAGTCTCTTATCACTACCGGTTGACCGTCATAAATAGTAATTAACTAATTCAACGTTAACTATTTTTCGAAAGTAGGTTTAAAAAGTTGCCACTAAGCTATAGATTTTCAGCAATTCAAAAAAATGAATTTGGAACTTGCTCGTGCTGGTGATATGTCTAATATCCAAGTTGACACTCGCTAATAGTTGATAATGAAATTGCAGAATAATGTTAAACCGTTTCTTAAACAATCCATGAAGTCTCTTCACAGCCATTAATTCATTATCTGTTTATGATAATACACGAATAACGATACGAAATCGAGTAAATTAATTTGCTGACTTGAGAAAAAAAAATTAATTTTTTTTCAAATAAAGTAAATAACATTACCGTTTTTTTGTTACACTTTAAAACTCTAATAGAACCACTTGAATTCATCGAGAGCATTTTATATGCACGAGTAATGTTCTCTCTTATAGTTATCAATAAGATAGTTTGAATGAACAATGCATCATTGTTGACACCAAAATAATTCTGTGAACTAAAATTACCACATACACTAGCTAGGTAGTAGTAATTAGTGATGTTTATCGAAAAATTCAAACGCGCTAATAATGAAGAAAAGCGTATCAATATTTTATAGCATTATTTATAAAATTAGTTCATATTTGCTGGTCAGAAACTTTATTGTTAAATGCTTGAGAATACTGCCTACATGTTTTAACTAATAATTTCATTTTTATAAATATGAATTAAAATTAAGATACCTTCCTTTTTCATGGAACACGAATTTTTACTTTAGTCGAATTTAATTGCATTTGAAAAGCGTGGCATACATTGCGTAAGACTTAAGTAACAAGGCAGCCAAGGTTTAATAATAAAAATAAAAATAAAAATAAAGATGACTTTTAATATATTAACGAGTTAATGTGCATTATCTAATTATAATTAATTAAACATAGGTGGGATGTATTCACATTAGCCAAACCATTAAACCATTAAATAGCTGATATTGATAGTAGATATTGGTGATAAATAATAATAAGCACATATATTGCAGTAAATGCTTGTAAGGAAGTGAATGAGATATAAATTGACTCTATGTCATTACCATTCCTCCTTCGATAATAATATAATAATTCCTCGGTGTAATCCAGACGATCGCTCGCTCGTTATAAATAACACTCGTGGGCCGGATAAAGATTTTCACAGGGTTGCGAGCACGTGCTTGAGTGGCCTTAAATTGATTTGATGACGATAAGGGTCAGATAGGGCGGAGTTAAACAGGGGAAAGAATATTTTGCTTCCGGTAGCATGAATTTTTCATGGGTTATTCGCACTCGCAGATCCCTTGGCTTCATGTCATACTTAATCATACGATGAGTGAAAGAGCCAGAGACATTTTCGCGTTCCCTATGGAGCCCCAACCACCATAATAAAGGAAAATCGAACGAGCGCCTGCTGCATTACACAGAGAGAGAGAGAGAGAGAGAGAGAGAGGCTTTTTCAAGCAATATGGAAATCCGAACTGCTTATTGCACACACACGCGCGCGCGTGCACGTACATATATATATATATATATATATGTATATATATATATATATATATATATATATATAATCCACACACAAATATATACACACATATGTATATGAGGCCGGGGAGGGGGGGTGTATATGTAATAAGCAGTTCGGATTTCCATATTGCTTTAAAGAACCTTTTGAACTCAAAAATGTTAAAATCTGAAATACTTTAACTTATCAATACCTGCTCAATTTTTTCATGAATACTGTCTTAAATTTTGTATTCCTTATTATTATCATTTACACTTTATAGTTGTAACGAGACTCGCGCCGTTCTTGCTATTCTTCTTACTTTTCTCGTTATATTCTCCCATTTTCATTACTTAACTTTACAACTACAATAGTATAATATAATTTTATCGCGAGTATTCTATATAGACTAATTTTACTTTTGCAAATATAATCTTGGATTATGAATGTCAATTTTTCTTATCTGAATTCAGTTGCAAATAATTGAGAAATCATAATGGATAATCAAATAATAATAACGGAAAATAAAAAAACATATAGTTTATGTGTCGCTTTTTGAAACAAATTTTCTGTTTTTAAAATTTATTTTAAAATGTAACACGCTTACATGCATGCGAGTATTTAAAATATACAATAATTGAAAAATTTCTTCTTCATAAATTATATTGATTTGATATTGAAAATATTCTGGATAAGTAGCAGCTGCGACTGGAAAATTCTGGCAAATGCGTCAAGTGCATGTACAAAGACAAGGTAGGAATAACAGCATCTTTTGTGAGATTTAGGCCAAAAGAGGGCGCCAAACTCGAGCATTACAATGTTCCATACAATTCGAATATTGTGGCGTCCTGGCAAAAGGGGTAATTCCGCACTCGGTACTCTATACTAGAAAGCCTTATTGGAAAAGGGTAGATAAGCGGGCGGTCTCGTGCTCAGCGGAAATTAAATATGCCTGTAGACCGATAAGTCAGTGCCAACACCCGCTAAAGGCGAAAGAAGGGAGGAAGGGCCTCCTAGGGCCGTATCAACGCACTGAGAGATGAGCTATTGTGCTGTACTCGAGAAGGAGATCCGAGGGTAGGAAGCGAAAACGCAAGCAGCTCTTCGTCACCGCTGTGTTTCCTTCCTTTCTTCCCTTCTTCCTTTCTTCTATCCTTCTTTAGCGAGCCCGACCTTTTATCAAAAGTGTCTGTATTAAACGTTGCGACAACAAAGACAATATCAAGCAAAAGCACGTACATTTAATGCTGATAAATTTCCGTCACCTTCTATCATTTAAAATGAAAACTAAAGATAAGATTTTGACTTCTAGTGCAACGTGCAACTATTGGATTCATTTTATAGAATTTGATAAATATTTCAAATTCTAATCTCGCATCATTGTTAATACACTAACGTGATATTTCCGAATGGAAATCTTTCATCCACTGTATTTTTATAAAAAATTTACATATAATTTACTGAACATTAATCTTTGTTATTGGCTGTGAATCGAACTTGTCTTTGATATTTTCAGAAAACCTTTTATCGTAGATTCTTTTTTTTCTTTTTCTTTTTAATCAAACAAACTTTCAAGTATTTACATCATATATTAAGCATAACAATTGAATTGTATAAAAATATATGGAATAACTTATAACTTCAGATGGCCAATAAGTTCCTTACTATACTAATATTGAATACTAATACTTAATATTTTATAGGCTAATTAATATATTTAATTTGTTAAAAACCTTCCTTAATAGTTTATAATTTGATCCTATTCTTATTCAATAATTTCAATAAGATAATTAATAAATAATATTCCAGAGATATAAAATATATCAAAGAATAAACACACATTTAGATTTAACCTGATAATATATAAATGTTAATAGTTAAAATTACTTAAAATACTATTTTTAATTTTATTTTCTATATTTTTTTTCATTTTATATTTATATGCTACATCAAATTATTTTTATAGCAAAATTCTCTTTTACTAATTATAATAACGTATATTAATTGCTATAAATGATGAGTAGATAAGTTGCATCTATTTAAGATATTTATATTTACTTTAAGAAATTGAATAAATTATTTATAATTAGACAATATCGATAAAAATAGAACAACAATAAAATACCATGACAATATAATAATAATAAAATTGACAGAGTAAATAACTGTATCGTCTAATTTATTATTAACAATTTTGAATTAAATATATAATATTCAAAGACGGTATGTCGAGGAAACTAATCAATGCACTTATGTAACCCAAGAGCACACTACTTTAAAATTACGATCTATTAAAATCTTCTTTAAGAGATCATTATTAAAGATATTTAATACTGTTTTGGGATACTTCAAAAGAATAATAATCGACTGCATAATCAATGAAAAGACATGTTTGTATAAAACTGACTTAGCTAATGAACTTTTGTTTCATTCTATTGATATAATAATGTACAATTACATCAATGACGCTTTAACGCCTATGATCGTCCAATGTTCCTTATTATATTTATTACAAATGAAATAAAATTCGGTCATGCATATCTGATAAATATTTTATTTCCCTGATATTATTTTCTGATTTAACCCTAAATTGTCAGTATTTTCAGGCTCAAGTATTTAAAGACTCTTTATCATACGGAACGATATTACTTACACATATCTTTTTGTAATACTTTTAAAACAATCATTTAAAATATTACTTGCCTTTATATTATTTGTAACATTATTAAACCTGCAAATTAGATGAATCGTTCTTTTTAAGCTTTTCAATAAAACTGCTGAAAAAAAAATTTGACTAGACACATTTTCCTTAAATCGATGAAAGTGGTCTTATAGTTTTTCTCATTTTATAATAATAGGATTCAACAGCAATTCATATAGCATTGAGAATAGGATTTTGAAATTGAAAACTGCGGACGCCGTTTGCATTCGAGATCATATGTACGATGTGCCTTAAAAAGGGTTATAATGCATTATCTTTCATGTGGAAATAAGAAATATTCAAATAGAATAAAATAAAAAATTCTTTGAAATATTTGGAATAATACAGGAGCACCCAACTATTTAGTACGTAATAAAGCTAGTATTTGGTCGATGGGACTTAAACTTTATTCCGAATTTCTAGTAGCAACACAAGGATGTATTTCAAATTAAATCGAAATAGCGTAGTCATGGAGAATCATTTGTCTAGAGGTGTAAACTCGTAATGAAGAGGCCCATGAGTTTCCTTGCGAATGTCACTATTTCTCGGTGGTCGTCGTGAGTTGGCGGCTTTTACCCCGGGAAAACTTGAAATTAAGGTCCGGCAAGGATAAAACCACTATTGATGACACTAAAACCAGATATTTCATATATTTCTCCCAAATTTATCGATTTGATGAGAAGAATCAGTGCAGTGAATATCACCGATGCATCTCCCAAGAGTCCGACTCTAGAAACATGTTTGTTCGAAAAACTTGAAGAAAAACGAACTGCCATTTGATAGTGTGAGTTTGAAAGCGAGAGAAAAGCAGAAGCCTATGCGCATTGTTCTGTTCCTGTATTTATGTGAGGCGATTGAAATGAATCTTGTTGAGAGAAGACTCATGCTAGCCACTTAATAGACTCGTCCATTTGTAAAACTCAGTTTAGGTACTCGAGTACCGAATGACGATGATGAAAAATGGATTGACATTCATCGCTTCCTGGACATTTACATAGCTTCGAGACTTTCTTTGATGTTTTCCTGTGTCTATGCATGACCAAAAAAAAAAAAATATATATATATATATATATCACCTACGTTCTTCTCCAATATTTCATTTGTTTTGCAATAAAAAAATGTTCAAATTATTTTTGTAATATAATGTTAAAATCATTTAAAACTACTCCTCTTTTTAAACTTGATAATTAATAATATAAAATGCTTTATGTATAATATTGTTACTGAAAAAATAAATCCTTAATTCTAATATATCAATACGAAGATACTATATAATATTTTCATCGTTCGAGGTTATAATCGATGCATTCAATATTATTTATTACCTACTAAATATGATACAGTATTTGAAAAATATTTAATTATTGAAAATATTATAAGCATTATAATAACGTCATTCCATTTTAATAATATATTCTTATAGTAATAATATATTCCGTCATTAAATAATAGCTCCTCAATTTCTTATCTAAGAGTAAGATTGTTTTGTAATAAATAATGTTGACATTAGTTTTCAAGCAATAATTAACAAGGAATATAATGAATATTTAATAATTAATAGTTTAAATTTCTACGTACAATTATCTTGTACATTTTTATTCCAACAATACAATACATCTATATACATCATTTAATATTTTAATATTAATTATAAATAATATTAATAATATTATTTGATACTTTAATTTTTCTAAATTTATAATGTATATGTATACAAATTTTTCTCATTAAAATTTTTTATGAATAGTATTATTAATAAAGTATTTTATAAATTATTCGAAATAATATATAAATACAGCTGTACTATGAATATATATACTTTAATATATTTACTTTATATACTTTATACTTCAAATAAAATAGATAAAATATTTATCTAAAAAAATACCGTATATTTATGTGACATTTCTATCTTAAAAAAATAAAATTAATTAAAGTTAGAAAAAATCAATGCCAAGTATTATAAATTAGTATTATATTTCATTCAAGATGAAATAATTTTGAATTTATAGTATCTTAGATTGCTTTGAACAAAAAACTTTTAAAAATTTTTCAAAGTGCTTAAAAAATATGAAGTTTAATTACTAAATACGATTACACTGGATAAAATATAACAAAGAACGCGGAGCAATAATATATTTTCGATACCCACTTTATATATTTTTGTATATTATTACTGATATGTATGCAAAATTTAACATTTTAATACGTATTACATACACGAGCACGCCCTCACACATATATTATCTTTGGGTAGAAAATATTTATTTATTGCTTCAATTATAATTAGATATAGAAAGTTAATTTGGACAGAATGAGAAAATTAAAAAAATTTTAAAAATATTTCCTCGGAATTAAATTACTACTACAATTGAATTATCAATATATTAGTATGTCTTATAATTTACATATATATTTCTGATCGTCTTATTTGTAATTTATCTAAAAAAATCAACTGTCTGTAGTACTTAGAATAAATACTTAAAATAAATTGAATTTTTCTTTAAATATTTTGAAAAGAACATTTTGTTTTTTATTATAAAATTCAATATATAATATATTATGAATACATAAAAAAATTAATGAAAAAATACTCGCTAAAGCTCACTAAATACCGACTAATTATGAAATTTCGTAAATGAAAATTGAATTGACGAGATTAAATGATATGTTGATAAGTATTACATGAGGTTTCTTTAAGATATACATAGAATATACTGCGGATAGTTATATATGGAAGCTCAGTAATTAAACCTTATTAGACGAGAAAGTGTTGTTAACGTATACATAAAACGATAAAAGTGCAGAGGGCAGATTGGCCAACTCGAAATCATAATGACGCAGCAGGTGTAACAGAAATTTAATTTTGCTACTATTTCCAGAGTCGAATGGACGAATGGTCGGATAATTTAAGTGTATGAGTATGAAAAAGTGCTTAAAGTTTTGTTCTCTTAGCATGTTAGCGTCGCTAAATCTTATGAAACGCTGCTTGCGGATACTATCAACAAATATAAATACGTAATTTTCACCGAATCGCAAAATATAAAAAAAATATATTGCGATAAAAATTATTATAAAGATATTATAGAAAAAGTTTCTAGTAATAATGGAAAGTTTGGATACGATATGAGAATAATAGAGGTTGAACTTTGGCTGAGCAGAAGTCGAGTTTGCGGAATTTCTAATATCGGCCCACTAACTACGCACGTATGGTAAGATGATGTGACGGGTAAGCATTTCCGGCGATTGTCGCTTGATTAATGAACCGATTAGATTAGCCCGCGAACAATTATCATAATCAGAATACAATCAGTAAACCGTGCGAAGGTCAATAATCAGACCTGCATCCTTTTAATGATCTGTGTGGGTCGGCAAGAGGGTCACTGCATTTGGAAAAGTGATAAGTAACGAGTTCGATACATCCTTATGCGAAAGTGCAGTAGTTTGACTTTTTAATTGCATATTTTCCTACAACTCCGTATAAAGCAATTGTCTTGATAGCATCAGGCTATGACTAGCGCACGACTTTGCTCCGACTTGAAAATAAATTGATGAGTGTAGTCGAAAGAGTATATTGTAAGACCACAGCTATTATGGACAAATAATTCAGCTCACAGGGTATACTAGTGATTTCACGAAGTCAATCACTTGTCACTTAAGGTAAAAAATTATTTGTAATGAATTTTACTGCTTTTCATTGTGGAAAATATAGTTATACGAGCTGCACTTAGGCAAGTAATTTTAAGCAAAATATATTTTAATAAAAGCAATAAGAAAGTAAGAATAATAAATGAGACAAATAATAAATATCAGATCGAGAAAAGAAATAAATAAAAAGCAAGGCCATCCTATGTATTATTCTATACCATATCCATTATATTATTTACAGGCTGAAAAATTCGGCAATTATATATTATTTGGTTTATAATTTTATCTTGTTTATAAGAAAATTAAAAAATTTTTCTTACTATCGTAAATTATTTTTAAAATATAAATTATAAAAATTGATTGACACTTAAATTATACACGTAATATAATTTATAGATATTATGCTAAAAGAGAAATTAGTATTAAATTATTAAAAGACAATAATTTATAAAATTCTTTTGATTATTTATATTTGGAATGTCAAATATATTACTTTTGTAGTAAATAAATAGTTTTGTCTTCAAAATTTATGCGTCGTCTACATATTTTTTTTCTCTAAGTTTAATAATATTAAATGGAAAAGAATGTTTTCGATGATAAGATATGATAGATTATATAGGAAATGTAATAGTGATCCAAACTGTTAGAGCTCAACGACTTAAAATATTATAAGTAATTAAACAAATTCACAACCATCAAATGTAGTGGATTTATTTTTAATATCATAATAATACCTCTAAAATAATTCATCAAATAAGAAACACTAAACAAGAATTTTTTAAGATAATTAATTTTCAATAGGAAGATGCGACAATTAAAAAAAAAGAAATAAAACGAAACAAAGCAGGAAAAGAAAAGACGGCAGTAGTGGTAGGCGTAGTACTGGATAAAAGGAAGAAAAAATGAAAGATATTTCTCTCTCTCTCTCTTCCTCTCTTTCCATTCGTCTACCTCAAGACTAAAACCGTAGGACCTTCAATTATCGGACGAAGACGCCGCGACCATGTTTTCTTAAGGAGGGCCCGTTCTTGCGACGTCGTCCACTCCTAGCACTCATCCGGAGACATTCACTCCCTCAGCTTCTGCATATATATATATAAGCATTTGCACCACTGCGATTGTCTTCCGAGAAGCTTCGCATCTCAGAGGACGTCCTTGCAAGCAAAGAAACAAATGGGCTTTTCGCGACCTTCCAGCGCGCTTTTGGTGGAGAAAGCTTGCCTTTTTGTAATTGGAAAAATTGCTATTTACGTAAAAATCTTGCCTAGAGAACAACTTTGATTCAATCAGGAAATAAATGAAAGGCAATCCGCTATCGAATGATATTATCATAATGCACGACTAGTCGTAAGAAAGTCTAGACGCACGTATGAAGCAATGAAAATAAAGGAAACGTCTTGACCTGGTGCCGTGGCCTCGGGATGCAGGCGTATATGACGTTTTGGATGAAACGAGGAAAGCCTGATCAAGGTCGAAAGAAGACAGACAGATGCGACGGAGAAAAAAGAAATGTAAGTATAATATGAAGAGAAAAAAGAGAGACGTCGAAGTTTATCTGGCGACTTATCGCCGAGATACAATAGTGCTTCGGGAAACGCTGGGACAATAATGGCCTGTTAAAAGATCCCTACGGCGGACATTCTTCTCTCACGCGTGTGCACACATGGGCACACGAAAGTAAATATATATACGCATAAAGCTATGCTCTATCTCTCTTCAATTTGCGCTTTCTACGCAACCCTGCAGTTATGTGTCGCGTAGAGGGTTCTACCAGTTTCGATGTTTGCCTAAGGATTTGCGTGGTCGGAGGAGCAGAAGAAAATAATTAAACACGTCTATCTATCTAACTATCCCACCATAATCCTTCTAATAATCCGCATATATCATTGTATCTACAATAACATATATCTTGGGCATCTATGTAATTGTGAGTCTTGGGGCCAAAAAAACTTGGGAAAAATAAAAGTAAATGTACGGAGGCGGTGGCACGTGTCTAGCCTGTAAATGATAAATCATCCGCTAACTTCCACTGCATCTCTATCGCCTACCTTTACAAGACAGTCGTTTTCAAGCACAACTTTCTTTTTCCGAAATTTTAACTCACTGCACTCTCAATTCGTTCATTAATTGACTTTTTTCATCCTTAAGGAGGAACTGCATTCTAGTTCGTATTGATCCCAATACCTTTACATTTTATTTTACAAAGTTGATTGTATTCCACGTTTAAACTATACTGGACAGCTATTTATCCACTTTTTATAAAAGAAAAATATTCATTTTTTAATTTTATTTATGATTTATTTATGCAAATATATAATAATTATTCGCAATGTGTATCAATTTTAACTTTTTGCAATTATATATTGATTTAAAATATCCAAAATATAATTAAGTACATTAGCTAAAAAATTAGCTAAAAAATGGGAATAGTCAATATAGAAAATCTCATGCAGGCTTCTTAATTTGTATCCTTATCCTTATTAATAACTAAATTATTAATTATTATTTCCTCAATAAAATTCAACGTATAATAATTATTTAATTTTTACGAATTTCTGCGGCTTTCAAAATTTACTATAAATTTACTCATAAATGTAAATAATTACTGAAAAAATAAATTTTATACTTTACTTTTTGTTAAAACACTATTGTGAAATAGTAGAATAATAGCATAAATATAGGTTCCATTAAAAGAATAGGCAAAAATTAAAAATTTTGAAATTATCCGAAAAGCCGATAGTGCTTTTGCGACTATATTTTGTATTATCAGACAGAAAAGTTTAATATCGGAAGTTAAAATTAAATTTTCAATAAAAGTAAAAGAAAAGAATTCAGTTTCGTGACTGGCACATAAATTAAGAAGGCTACAATTGAGTGCACCTCTCTCTTTACCTTAGCGGCGCCTATACATATGTATGCTAATTTGAAAACGAATACCATCCAATAAAGAATGAATCGTGATTTAATCGACGGAAACATTTTCCACATAATCGCGGGAATCTTACGATAATTATAATTAGTGAATCTTGCTTATACTACAATTGTGACGTTCTTTTTTTTACAATTTTTTTACAGTACAATGGAAAAACAATCAAATATGCGAGCACAGCTTTGCAAGCTCATGAATGTTAGTCGACGATTCAAAATACACAGGCATGGTTATTTTATGGATATAGAATATATTTATTAAGACAACTAGTTCAAAGTATATAATATATAATACTAAGTAAAACCTTATGCAAATCAATTCATTCGAAAGGAAATAATTATCAGAAATGACTAATACAGTAGCCATACTCATAATTTATTGTTAAATATTATTTAATTTAATACAAACTTAATTACATATGTATATAATTATATATTGTATTTCTATTATCTGCCACTACTATAAGAAAAAAAGTAGAACATTATTCGTAGTGTTAATCAATTGATGATTATAATAATGTTTCCATACATTTTTCATTAATAATAATCATACTCAATACCTTCCACAATTTTCATTATTTTTTTATATTAGATTTTAGAAAAGCTTTACTTTATCGATTATCCTAATGTTAAACTTATCTTTACTTGTTTTTACTAATTACATCTATTACAATAAGTATGTGTTTAATTACTTTTTGACGCTATTCACAAATAATGTAGTATGAATTGTTCGAGACATTGATTTCTTGAGACATAATAGCATATTTCAACGCATAATTTATAATTGAACATAACACCAAATACACTGAATATAATAATAATTCATAAATGACTGTCATTGATGTTTTGAACAATGGGTATTTATATATTAAGTTAATGTGTTATTTTAAGTTATAATGTTATATATTGAGGCTTCCTTTTACCCACACAAGTCTAATTTCCTTTAAATCGTGTTAAAATTAGCAATGTTATTTACTACTCAATTGAATAAAATACACGTTTAGGTATGGGTATTTTTAATGCCCCAAAATAACATAAATATGAAAATTAACTAGGAATCTAATGGACCAAAATTTTATTGAAAATATGATCTTTTTAAAAATTCCATAAAATTGATTAAATATTTCAACTCTCGTTACTGACAGTATAAAAAAAATGGATTTATTTAATGACAAGCGTAAAACATTATGAAAAAGCTTGTTCCTTATAAGTAAAATACAGTGAGTACACCTTTTTAATGTGTTTCGAATATGTAAATCGGATAAAATCCATTTACAATAAGTTAATTAATGTTAATATATATCTTTAATTTGAAAGTGCTAATAATATAACGAGCTTGCAAATGTATTCTGTTTAAGTATTGAAAAACTCAAGGCAATTACATATATAGTTATTATTTTATATTAATTAGTTTTTTTAAACCAGATCTTACATCGTTAATTTCACTTCATACATACAGACAATAATTATTTTTATTGTAATTGATTTACTACAATACTGAATAATTTAAGGGTCAAAAAGCTAAAAATATTTTATTGTCTATATGTCGTCATTGTCTTACTATCGTATTAGAGTAACACTTGAAAAGATACATTTGTGTCAGCATATTAAATTATGTTATTAGAAAAACTCGAAGCTAAATTATTTTGTGATTACCAGTCGCAGTAGATTGTAATGTGCATGATATGAATGATTTGATATGAAGATAAGCTGGAGAATAGTCGTCTAGAGAAGTTTACGTTAATCATCCTGTCAATAAATACCTGGGAAGATAGCGCAAAGGAGAAAGGATTTGGAAGAACTTGCATTACAGTGGGAAAATTCCTAGTCTAAAATTGACTACGAAATTGCGACGGTTCAAATGAAAAAAACATGTGGTTACATTTAAAAGAGACCCCCTTCCCTATTTGTCTCTGCAAATATACAAATTTAACAGCCGTGCACGCGTTCCAAATTTTATGACTGCGGGAGACGTGCGCAACATATGTCGCACCTCGTCTGTGCAGATCCTGTGTGCAGATCATTTTATAATGCATTTTATAATCCCATTATTTTACCCGTTCAATAGTTGCTTCCGAGTTATCTAGATTACCTTTACTGTAAAATGTATATTGTTTATTAAGCGTTCCCCTTCTCAAAGATGTTAATTAATTATGAAAAAAATATACCTTATTATGTCTCAGTTTTGTAATTCCCTGTATCTGTTTGCTATCAGTCTACCTTTTCTTTTTATTTCAATTCTTTTCCTTTCAGAGACTCATAATTTCCATGTTATTATTATTCATATTCAGAGGCACTAAATACTGAAACTCCTGTCGTACTTTCTTTGCCAATACACGAATATAAATTATAATTTTATACCAAAATGTAAAATATTTCCTCTCATTACCAATTCATTGAGATTTAAAAAATCAATTTCAATTAGTTTTTTAGCAATTATGAAAACAAATGTTTTATACAAATAATAATCGTAGACATAAGAAAACCATGATAGGTCTTCTCGATAATCGATGAAACAGTTATTGACAGAAGTTTAACAGTTCAGCATTAACAATACATGAGAAACTAAGGCCAAAGTTTCACAGTTCCATTCATTTAGCAGGCTTAATTATATTCCGAACAAAATTATTCTATCAATTTACATCGAAAAACATGAGAATATATAGAGATGTTGATGAGCACTTGAATATACATATATATATATATATATTTTTTTTTTTTTTTGAAACGATAAGAATATGCAATTCGACAGACACTATGTAAATAAACACCCGGCTTACACAAGTTTTCTTAAAAGAGGTTTTCAATTTTATTTAAGTAATTTTATACAAAAAATACGGATAAAAATCAATTTTCAGAATTGAGTTTGAATGAAAAAATTAAATTAAGAGCTTTTGTATTGCTTGTTACTTCATAAATAAGTGTATTTTCTAAGCCATAAGAATATCGTTAGTAATTAAACTATTTTTAAAAAGAGTCTGTAGGCAAAGGGAGAATGAAGCGAGAGAGAGAGAGAGAGAGAGGGAGAGAGAGACAGACAGAGAGAATTAAGTACGAAGGCGAATAAGACAAGAAAAGAGAAAAGGAGAACAAATACAGAGGAGACCAAATCGTAGCCAAAGTCTTGGTATTACCGATAAAATAAAAAATATCGAGTGAGGAAGAATTGCCGTTTTAGAACACGTAATAACAAAATAGTCTCTAATTACGAAGTAACTACGTGCTTTTTTTTTCATGATATTTAAGGCATCGACACACTTAATATAAGCTTCGTAAGTTCGACGCGATTCGCAGTTTTACAAATAGACTGTCACCTCCATCATTTAGTTAGAAATAGTATAAGGATGGGCGAATGATGCAATGTTTACGAACTGCAAGAGTTAGCTCAGATTTTTTTGTACTTCCCGGTAATATTTTATTACGAGTAGGAAATATTAGGCTTCAGTGGAATGAGCTTAGTTTTACTCGCTTAGTACGCACGAGGCAGGTGAGAAAATGCCGTAACAAGAGGCCTGATGGTATATTGCTAGCTGTACGGTCCCACCGTGAGCGAGCAAAAAATCCTTATAAGTACCGAATGGAGCGAGAAATTCCAATATCGTAAATTTTTTGCTTTCAATAACTCGGCCGAATGTACAATTTAATGTTTACGACGAAAAGCAAGAGGGAGGTATAATAAACTGAAAAACGCGCCCCGAGTGCAGACCGCGTGTGCGTCCGGTACTTTTTTATAATGTACGTTTAGTGGCCATTAGTGTATAGCGGGAGCGTGAAAACAATAAACTTTGAATGGCGGCATATGTGAAATCTGAGGTAGCGGATCTAATGTTGCCGGCGGCGAATCAACATGCGCGCGACGACGGCGCGACGCGATCCGCCAATTTCGCACACGCGATTGCTGCTTGCCCATTATAAAAACTTCCTTCTTCCATCATGTTTAGGCCCCCGTGACTTGGTCGCTGCCACGCGTCATCGCAACTCTTTCTAAAGCTCATTCGTCAGCTACTAGTCGAAGGAGGATTGCCTCTTGCGGTAGCGCCAGGTTTGATAGATCGGTAAAACAAGTCTGAAATAGGAAGATTCGCCCAGGATATTTAAATCCACCTCTGTCAGCGTATAGTATTTAGTATATGATTTGTAACTAAAATAGAAGCTCGGTTTTCCGCTCTTTGCTGTCGAGCCTTCCAAGAACATGTCTGCCACCCGCAACTTATCTTCCGTTGGCGCCAAGTTATGAGCCCGCAAACGCGAATCGTCAATTCTGCCGATATCCTCATGCATTTGTGGAAAAGTTATGCTCACCAAATAGTCATTTTCCTTTGACATTTTCATAAATTCACGGGCATTGCTTACAATCACATTTTGTACATCTCTTCATAGATGAAGGTGAATAAGGGAAAGGTAGGATTCTCCAAATAGTAATTAATATCAAAACAATTTGCATTGCTGCAATCTTTCCATTTATCTAACATACTGATAACCTTTTAACTTATAATTTTGGTTTAATTTGTCAATTTAGAATAATGAGAAGTACGTGAGTGACCATTGAATTTTTTCTCTAAAAATTCATCCAATCCCTACATTAAATTCAATTTTCAATGTACATAATTTTACCGTTATAATGATCGGGATGGGAGTTCTCCACACTTGTAAAGTCCTGCGTGACATCTCTCCGATGTATTTAAACAATGGGAAATTCCCTCGGTGTTTTCATATATCGCGCGCAAACTTCCACTTGTATAATCCGCAGGCGGACTGTTTAAGTGGCCGGGCAATTTTGTCGCCTAAGCTTAATACTGCTTTGATTTGCTACTGCTATAAACTAGGGGAAGGGGCAACCAAGTTATAAGAGAGAAGAGGAAGAATCTCGAAGAAAGACTCTACACTCGACACATCGGAGAAGCAGCGAGTTCCGAGCGCTTGATTTATCGGCCAATTAGTCCGGCCTGCGTTGCCATCACCACCGTCGCACTTTTCCTTCTATTTCATGCTCTGACAAAAAACTTATGGAAGATAAGAGAAAAATCGCGTTATACAGACTATGATCTGTACGCTTTATTAAAATTGAATCTTGGTCCGGGGAAGAGAATAAGATTGTTTAAAGGACATAGTGTTGATTGCACAATAGTTTCTTATAATTTATATGATCAATAACTTTTTTTTTTACAAATCGTTAGTCAACTTTTAAGTGATACTATAACGATATATATCTGTAAGGATCAATAATATGTATGGTAAAATAAATTGTAAACTGATTTATATATATATATATATATATATATATTTTTTTTACATCATACATAACTCATGAAAATTTATAAAGATTGAATATTACTTATTCTACATGATGTAATTATGATATTTACAATATATATATATATGTGTGTGTGTGTGTGTGTGTGTGTGTGTGTGTGTGTGTGTGTGTGTTTGTATATATCTATAAACTTAAGATACCAATACTTACCACTACAAATCTTCTACATAAATTAAAATTTTAATTCTTCTACATTTCTACATCGATATGCTTTAATTGTTAATGTACTTAAATTTCATGACCTATAGCATTCTCTTTTCATTATATAATATCGTTTTTATTTAATTAAAATTTATTCAGCTTTTATATTATTCATATTTAATTACGGCAATCTATCTGTCCATCCGCCTGTCTGTCTGTCTGTCTCTCTCTCTCTCTCTCTCTCTCTCTCTCTCTCTCTCTGTCACTATCTATCTGTTTTCGTGGGTGTAGTACCTTCATATAAATGCTAATTTTTTTATTAAATTACACTTTAAATAACATTAATATAATTCATCATCTAAATAACTTAGTTTGAAAATTAGTTTACATTTGAAAAAAAAATAATATAGAAAAATAATATAGATTTTTATCTTCATAAATAAGCGTACAAATGTAGAAAATACTAAAGTTAACGATTAAAAGTAGCTAAGATTTCCGATTTATACGTATAATAATAACACTCTATATGTAATATTAGCAAAATAAAAATCCTTGAAATATGAAGAGCGTGTTGCACATACCATTTAATTTATAGATACTTACAAACATAGCTTAAAAAAAAGGGAGTAACACTTACAATAATAATAAATAGATAAAACCTCGGCTCCAATGATGAACTTAAATGTAGACTTATTAAAGAGCATGAAGCGAAGGCTAAAGACAGTGAAAATAAAGCTAATTTAACGTGTCGCATAAAAGTACCGTTAAAGCTTAAAACTGAACAGTACCTTTCTTTTCTCGTCTATACTGCAACAAAATCTCTACAAGTCGCAATTTACAATTTAATTCTTTTTCAATTTGGTCATGATTTTGATAATGCATGGACTTATTCTCTTGTATTTTATTAAAATTTTATATTTCTCCACGTTTCTGAGCTTCTCATGATTTTTATAAATTACTTACACAGCTTTTTGTAAAGTTCATTGACAAAAATAAACAAATGGTCCAAAAATTTAATCCAATAATTCAATCGCAAACTCCATAAAAATGCAATTTAGCTTTAGAATTATATGAAACTAAACTTTTGCCTCGTTCGAAATTTATATATTATGTTAACAGTGCTTTATTACATAATTATTCATGTATGTATTTTTTTTTATTTTCTCATTATAGTTATTGAACATATACATACAGCTTCAGAAATTATTTTAAGATGTGCGTGTCATACTTTTCTTATCAAACATTTCTCAAAAATTGTTATAAAATACTGAAAGATACGCAAAAGGTAAGATAAAAAAGAATCCGTAAATTACTTTTTTTTATTAAATTTTTTAAAATGCTTACCGCGCCGTTCATAACTATGATTACAGCTTTTTTTAATACATTTTTTAGTATCCTTCAAATACACTTAATGTATTGTAAACGAATAATATAATTTTTACAAATCTTGGTATCGACGAAGTCAATTATAAATTTAAAAAGTGTGTTAAGAATAGGGTTATTAGAATACCCCGGAAAACTCTACAAATTTTAATGAATTTTAGTTTCGTAAGTGCACCCAACGATGCATTCAAGGTTGACTCAAATAGATAATATGGTATATAAAGGTGAATATATATTAGCCTAAATAGCTTATAATTTTTACTACAAAATGTATATTTATTATTGTATAATTAATGGATATTATAAAAAATTAAATTGATCCGGATTAATGATTCCGGATAATTAACAAAAAATCAAAAAAATTTGAGATATAAATTGCTTATAAAATCAATCACATTTTTTATATAATATAGAAATATTGTAATATCATTGTAATAATACTATTAAGTATTAAAATTTTTAATTATGAATTGCGTATAATAATCTGAAAGAAGAATTTTTCAATAGATAACGACGAAACTGATCAGATTGCTAATAAAATACAAGCTAATAAAATAAAATAAAAGATCTACAAATTTCTATACGTGAACAAAAGTAATTACAATAGTTTTATTAATGACAAATATATTTATTATTGACTAATGATTTTATATTATAATAAACCTAAAATGAAAGAATTCATATTTATATTTCCTGATTTAATTAAATTTTGGGTTAGGCTTTTAAAACTACTATAGAACTTTAATAATTCACGCATAATAAAGAATTCAATTTCAGATATGATTTAATTTTTCCTTTTCTTTAAATTAGTATCTTATTACATTTAATATGTTTGTAACTTATAGATAATACTATTATAGTTATGCAAATACTACTCTGTTGTATACATTCGTCAATACAAAAGTTTATATAAAATATTTTCAATACATATTTTATATGGTCTATAATCCATTAACTATCATATTAGTCTTTTCCATTAAAAAAGTTAATATTTTTAAAACTGTATTTTTATATTTGAGTATCTGATAAATAGGATTTCCGCGTATAAAAAACAACTTCTAATTTAAGAAATAAAGTAATATCGTAAACAAGCATAATAATTGCATTCAATACAAATAAAAATTTTATATATTTTGTCTTAAAGAATTTTTAGAAATACGGATAAATAATTAGAATAAAATTAATAATAAAATATTTACAATCATATTAATTGCTAAACTGCAATGATAATCAAACTTTTCAATATATTAATAACATTCAAAAAACTTATTTAAGATTTTTATATTTTAATGTTATGTATTAAGTAATCACTTGGAAAGAATTTTCTTTTTAATCAATGTTTGATCCTAAACGAGAACTTATTCATATTAGTTATTTAATGAAGTTCAAGAATTATGAAAAAAATTATAAAACTCTTCTATTGCATATTATTTTGTAATAAAGAATTATCTAGCTATGATCCCATAAACACTTAAATATTTATTACATAAGTATATAATTGCATTTTTTTTAAACTAAAAAAACCTAGTAATTTTTTAAATTATAACTTTGACATAATGCTTTAACACAATTCAAAGAGTTATATTAATTATGTTGAGTGAATTTAAAATACAATAGATGCTCAGAATTCTACTTTGAATATATTTTGCTTAATTTAAGTTTTGGCTGTATTCGTTGAAGGTAAACTATGATGCAATCCGATATTTTGTGTCTAAATTTTATTTATAATATTTAATTAAAAACGAGATTTGAATCGAATTTCATGATGAATATTCTAAAATTTCTATACTGTATTCTCGTTCAAATTTGTAATCTAAAGTCGAGCTAGAGATCTTATTATATCGGCAATATAAATTATATATTATAATATCATTCAATTTTTTTAAATATTTGCAAAATTATAAAATTTTCATTATGCAAAAAAATATATAATTTGTGTTAAATTTACATAATTATAGATGCATTTATTAATTACTATGTTATACTATATGCTGAAATCAGTGAGCCATCGATATTATACAATTAGTATATCCAAATTTTATATCTAGGTAATTATGTAAATCGCATTGTGTATAAATCATTGATCTTATATTTATAATTTATCACATCATTTCATAATATAACATTAATTTATTTCTTTTAAAAATAGGACCTATTTTTTAATATGTAAAATTTTAAATAAATCAACACTCTCTTGAATATTTACTTTTCATGCTGCAATCTAGATACGTTTAATTACAATTTATTGTAATATGAGTCAGAAATCCATGAATTTTACTAATGCATTTATAGAAAACTTAATAAAATTACTTCAGATCTTAAATAATAAATAGAAAAAGTGAATTGTATTTTCTAGCAATTAAAAGTGAACTCGTACGTCGTTATTTAATTGCATAATTCTCCATCTTAGTAAATTACTTGCAATATAAAAATACACGTAAAACAAATAAACACAAATATTTATACGAATAATTATTATAGTCCAGTTATGAATAAGTATTAGCTAATTATTTATATAGCTTATTTATGCAACTTAAAAAAATTGTTAATAATAATATCATAGACACTTTTAATGTTATGCACGAATAGAAATTACCAAAATATTTTGTTCTGTCTTGAAACAATTTTGATAGTGTAGAATTAAAGAAGCCAATAATTTATTAACAATAAAAATAATTCTTTTGTTAATAAATTCTTATCTCGAGTAATCAAATAAAACATAAAAGCGTTATAAATTATTTTTAGAACAAAATAATTTATGTCGCGATTAATAATTATAAAGTTTTATTTTATTTATGAATATTAATATGAGTATGAAGTATAGAATACGTTTATTTATCAGGTAGATATTCATGTCGTGTGAATCAAATTTTCAGTTATTCAAATATAAAACGAAAAATAAAAAGCTCGCATCATAGGCACAAATTCGACTTAATTATAAGACTGTCTTTTAACATTATAATAACAGCGACATAAATTTGTAGATCAGTCGAATGTCATTACAGTAAGCAAACGAATAATAATCGGACGACTAACTTGAAATTAAGCGATTAACATCCTGGCGCACAAAATATGTGGATGCGGATAAAGCCGATGAAGAAAGCGCAAGGAGCGCACGCGAATGAAAAGAACAGGTTTCCTCGTTTTCCCGCGAGCGAACGATCTCTGCGACACTCTCAGCCGTCTACATCGAGCCAAGCTTGTTGGAATTAATTGCTCGAGCCAATTAACGCTCTCGGCTCCTGTAACGAAGAACAGAGAGGGACAGGAATATACAACCGGAAAAAGAGCCAGGCGGCGTCATTGGCAAAAAACAACTGACTCCTCGCTCTTTCCTCCCTCGCTCTCTCCGAGAAATGAATCTCAATCTGTACAAGAATAACTCGGATAAATAAACACAACTTTACAGGCATTGTTTTGCCTATTAGAGTTTCTTGTTCAGTTTAAAACATATTTTTGCATCCCTTGTTGCTCAGTATAGACGTAAGCGAAATGAGCCTGTTCATGGTTAACCATTCTTTCTATTGTTTAATCGAATTAACTTTAAATACTTAATTATGTAACTCTCAATAAATCACACTACCGTTCAAATTTCTTGACAATCAAATTGCTATTTTAATTTTTTTTTTTACGATTAACGACTACATTTTAAAAAAATTATCATTCCTAGTTTTATAAAATTATAAGCTTAATATCAAGTAATATTAGTTCGCCTTTAGTTTTTAATACGGTTGAAAAGTGGAAAAATTTTAGAAACTATTACTATTATTTAACTTTTTAATTTTATAAAATAACAACTATCTCCCCTGTCAAATAAATTAACTAACAATGTTATTATTGGTAATTATATTAATATACAGATTCCATTTTGTTCCAACGCATTGTTTAAATAATAGCAACAAATGAATATCGTTCTTCGATAGATTACTTATGGTCAAACATTAATTGGAAATTTCGTTCAATTGGTTATTAGGGATAGCCAAGTCTCGAATGTCTTAATTCTCTTTCGCAAATTTTATGTTCGATCATTAAGTGGCTTCTCTCCTTCGAACCGGCTTCTTTCTCTCCCCAACCTTAAAGTACTCGCAATGTCGATCTTTTACCTGCATGGTGATTTCTAATTCCATCGCAATATACTTACCGTTCTTGCTCTTTCATAATTATTACTTGATGTTCATTTAACAATCAACTATTTGTTAATAATTATATTATAACGATAAGTTTATCAATTATTGTTATAATTCAATCCATTGATACACACTTTATAAATAGATAAAAATTATCAAGCTACTCTATAAAATAATAAAATAAACAATGATTCTTTTTTAAGAAATACCTTCTGATTAATTTCTTAATTTTTACAATTATTTTTCATTGCTAGCGCCATCTGGGACTCAAAGACCTATTATTTTTCGCAATCCTCTCGATCGATAACAATATAACCGATAGTAAAATATTTTAATTTAAAAAAAAAATGCTTTTCATTAGATTTTATTTATTTCCGATATAGTCATAATACATTGAACAAATGATGATCAAGAAAATTAAAAATAATAAATAATATTGGATAAGATTAAAATAAAAATCTGTAATATGATTGTGGACAATTTATTTCTTTTTTATATGTACAAAATAAGTGTACACACTATAATCATTCACTCAGAATTTATTTTCATATTTGTCACATTGATGCAATAAAATATTTTAATTACTTAATTTCACAATTCAATTTATCACTTAGATGAAAATTTTTAAGAGAAAAATTTAATAAATGCATGTAAAAAGTAAATAAATTTAAAAAATAAATTTGTTAAAACGTTTTCATGATATTAACAAATATGCACGTATCTTCATTTCATACATTTTTTCTATTCATCTATCTCAATCAAACGTCCTCGTTGAAAACAAATTCAAAATATTTACGACAGCCTTAGGTTCGTTTTAGGCATACACGAGAAATCGTCACTTATACTTATCTATCACTGAAAATGCGAAAACAGCGTCAAAAAGAAAAATTACTTTGTACATTTATAAAACAAGTTGTCTTTCTGTGCCATCTTTGCTCCACTGTCACAAAACTATTACCATGAAGTGTTTTTAATTTGAACTAAGAATATTTTCGTGGTTAATATGAAATATACATATGCAGTTCTAAGGATGAAAAGCTCATACTTAAAAAAAAATATGTCACCCTCTCTAGGTCATAAAATTTAATGCATACAAAATCATACACATTGTAACAAAAACATCATATTTTAATATAAACGCTCAAAGTATTCAAAGTAAATCTTGCTAAATGACTCTGAAACTAGCAGCTAATTCGTCAAGTAAGATTCTTATTTCAATAAGAAAAAGGGATTAAAATAGATTTCATAAGCACTTTAAACATTAAAATACAATAGTGTATCTGGATGTACATTTTAAAATAAAATTTTTAGACAAATATGTTACTGGCTTCAGAATCATACTTGTCTCGACATATACAATAATGATCCAGTATCAATCCTCATTATTGAGAGACCATCTACAAAAAGTAATGATAAAATGATACTGATTTCGCAAAATGCTGATGATAATGAACTTACAGTTAGCCTAACCTACAAATCGTCTTGTGTATTTTTTGTCGCTATTCAATGCCAAGATTTATTTTTTTTCTGATTTTGATTTTGGTTCTGGTTTTTGTTGACTTGGTTTTTATTTTTTGGCGCTCCTCCTACCTTATTTTTTTTTTTTTTAGGTTCATCATCCTCTTCATCTTCATCCTCCGCATCCTACATTGCATGTAAAAATACAAATGTTTTATTTTATTCTTTTCATAATTTGTATTTTCATTATTCAATTTAAGATAAATTTATTCAGTTAATTATGTTTTCTTAAAATCAATTTCATTATTAGGCACAACACCAAGATGAAAAGGTAGTTAATACAGAAAAATCTTAGCTCTTTAGAAATAATTTATTTATTAAAAAAAAAAAAAAAAGTAAAAAGTAAAAAGTAAAAAAATACTGGTGCACATATAATTATACACAAAATGACAAAAATGGTTTGATTAGTGTATAAAATGTGAAATAAAATAACAATTCTTGAATGAATTCTTAAAATATATTATTAATGTACTGATAATTATTAAATGAAAATTCATTGTATTAAAAATTACGTATTTTTATTTAAATTTTAACTTCTAAGGACAATCACTTGTCTACCCCTTCGTCCATCTTAGCGCGTTTGGTGCCATTTTTTTTAATTTCTGAGAAGAGTTTTCGTTTCTTTTGTGGCTCCTGAAAGTTTCATCAACAATTTATACTCTATTGTAAACTATTTACATTGTACTGGTCAATTCTCAATTTAATATGGTTACTTTATATAGTCAAAATAGCAACGATGTAATTAAAATATATCTCTAATTATAACAAAATATAGAACATACCTTTTCATCATCCTCATCGTCTAAATTATCTACTTCGACTTCATCATCTTCCATATCTTCAAATTCTTCTATGTGCGTAGCTGTTGAAGATTTATAATATCAATAATGATAGATACAATTTTTATTCTATCATAGATATTCCAAAACAAACATACCAAGGAGATTGTGTCCAACTATATGAACTGGACCACTTCCTTTAATAAGCGTAAATGTTACTGGTGGGTCGGGAAAACTTAAGTCAAGTATAATTTGTGATGTTTTTCCCATTTCTAACAGGGCAATAGGAATTTTAATTGGTCCTTTCAGCCCCATAGCTTCTACTTGAAGTACATTCAGCTCACCAGGTTTGGCTTCTGGACCCAAAAGTGCCTTTAAAATTACAGATTAACATAAGCTTAAACAAATTTCATATAAAATTACTTTATTTAGAGAATGAAAAGATAATATATTTTTTTATATAGTATGCTCTAACCATGTTTACTATTACTCTGAACTATCCATACGATCAAGTTTGAAATAATTTAATATTAGTTATTATAATGATATAGCAATATGAATAAAAAGTTATACTGGGCAACACTAAATCGGTTATTTAAAAAAATGATTTTGAACAATTGTAGTAAGTTTTAAAAAAATTTTATGTTTAATAAATTATCATAAGAATCAACACATAGTTATATTTTTATTACCACCTTATTAAAAATGTAAATGGCAGGTATATAAAAAATAAGCAATATAATACAGGAAATTTAGTAACAAAAAGAACTATTCAAAAAGAAGGTAAATATTTTACAGTAATAAGACATTATTGCTAAAATTTTTAAAAAAGGAAAAAAAAAGAAAAAAAGTACAAAGAAAAGGAATACTTATGAACTTGTTTAAGCTGGCATGAATATAAAATGCTGCGTATATATGAATTCACACTTTATACAGTGATGTGTGTACATGCATATATACAATTTTCTGTGCATATGAACACACACAAGTATTGTTTACATACATACGCTTGTACGATCTCCAAAAGTAAGATTTTTAGAACAATAGATTCGAAATGAGAATCGGCAATTTAGAATTACGGTGAATTGAAAAGGGTGGCGGGGAGTCAAAAGCAGAGACGGAGAGTGAACGAGAGAAAGAGAGAGCGTGTTATAGGGTGAGAGGGTAGGAACGAGGTTTATAGAGGAGTGAGAAAGGGAAGGAGGGATGACGACGGTAAGGGAGGGAAGGAGATTAGACGGGAGGGAGTAGAGAAAAAAGAGCGAGAGAAATATAGGTAGATGGAGATATGTAAAATTTCATACCATTTTAATGATAAGCTTCTGCTCAACACCGAAGTGTTGATTGCTGTCGGATTCGTCATTTTTTGGCTCGTGGTCCCATACCTCACTGGTCTTGGCACTGTCTAACGTAACTCCTGTAATTAGAAAAATGACGTTAGGCTTTAGTGATCAACCAGTCAATATTCATCGTCTTCGGCAAAGTTCGATGGCCAATTAATTCCCATCGTGGAGACAATTATAGCAGGTAATGGATAAACGCAAGCCATAAGAGTTTATAGGAAATTCCGTGCTGGCACAATGGCCGAACAACGTTTCTGCCGGCGTCTCGACATAGCGGACATTCGAAGAGCCGCTAACCGTAAGTAAGCGCTGGTCTAGAAAAATTGCCGCTCGAGGGTGAAGACTCAAAGAGCCGCTACATTACTCACCGTAAAGATATTCCTCGGCCATAGCGATCGGTTTGATTTTCTTGGATTCGAGAACGTTGGAACCTTCAACTGGCGTCGGTATGCGCTGGTCGAAGCAAGGGACGTACGCGCTGCGAAAAGCGAATAATCCGACCGCTGACGGTCAGGCAGGGGGATGACGGCAGGGACACCGGGAGGGGAAAGTACGGGTAGTCGAACGGTTAAGGGGCAGAAGGGGGGAAACGACTTGAGCGACGCCAAGCGTCGATTCTTACGGCAGATCACCAAATCAGAGATGCGCGCGCTTTGCCGCTCGGCGAGCGCACACGTGTAACGGACGCGCCATCGTCGCTTTTTCTGTGCGCCTGCGCACTTAGAAGCAAAACTTTAGCTTGGACAATTTTGTACTTCTTTACCATATTTATAATATATTATCTTTTAGGAATTTTAACAATAGGCATTAAAATCTTTATATCTCGTTTGTCCTTATTACAATACATTTCAGATTAATTTATGATGCACTATCATTGATATAATTGCTATTCCACACTATCGATCGACTAATTGTATCCTATTTTATGGATCATCAGTGGTTACGAAAAAGAGCGGCTTTCTAATCAATTATAGTAATTATAATTGTAATTATTCAATAGACTAATAATTGAAAAATTTTTAACAACATGCAAGATTATTTAATTATTTAACCTTACGATTGTATAAATGCCATTACAAGTCTATAAACGTTACTTTACGCTTAACACGTCATAATTTAGCTGAGCTTCTGGCAGTTGGCTACTCTGAACTAAATCTAAGAATAAATTCTCTTATCATTGTAATTTAATTTTATAATACAGTAACTTGTATTATTATAATTGCAGTGCAATTTCAAGCCATTAATATTCAGTATATTTATGTGTTAAGTTCTTCTAATATCGATGCGATAAAATATGACATCGATTAATTGATAAGATTGTTTATTAGAAAAAATTAATTAATATAACCTATGAATTTCATTTTAATTCTAGAATCAATCCCGACTTGAAGAAAATGAAGGGTTTACTTCGTATTTTATACTGAAAAAAAATATAGAGATCAAAACAAACAAATACAATATGCATTAGTCTTGTAACATTTTGTATGAATATAATAATCGATACAGTGTATAGTGTGTAGCATTTACTATTATGATACAATACTGTAATTAAATACTACATTTATCTTACGTAGAATAGTATTATATATAGTGGTACGTAGGAAATTAAATAGTTTACTAAAAATTTATCGCATAAACTTTGTGAAATTAAGCGAATTTCACTTTTGCGGTGTAACCTTGAAGCCTTTACAATACGACGGTGGTTCTGAACTTAATACGTGTGCGGGAGTCTGTGCATAACACAGATTTCTCACATGTGCTATGACAAAACAAGACAGCAGTACTGTACCGTGACGGAATGTCACTTTTGTATTTTAACAAAATTGTGGTGAAGGTTTAAAATTCTTTTGAGTTTTCGGTATGCTTAGTGAAAAATACTAGAGGATTTAAAAAACAACCACTATTTTATCAATAAAAAAAAGAAAGAAAGAAAGAAAGAAAGAAAAAAAAAGAAAACAAATGGGATAGCCTACATATAAATAGTGAACGACTTGTACAACAGCATTGCAGGTAATCTAGACATAAATGCTTACCAAAAATAATCTCAATCTCATATGATAAACGTGTGTTTGCTAAATCACAAGTTTTACGATATTTTTTGCTAGTTTTCTTTTAAAAAAAAAGTGACGTTCGTAAAATTTTATATTATTCTAATAGCAATATCGTCCATTTTATACTATAATCTTAACAAATATGCACGTCTATCCTAAAACACACTTTACACAAAGCATTGTTCGAAAATGTCACTTATCAGACATTTTAGCACATATCGTATATGCCAATTATTGATTTATAAAAAATCATATACAAAAACTACAAATATTTATATTGAGTAAAATAATTTTAATTTTGAAGAATAGTTAAAATTATTAAATTTAATAAGTATTTTATAATACGAAAATCTTAAAATTCATTTATCGTTTAGATTTTGATTTAATAATTTGATGAAATTGTTTACTATTTCGAACTAGAATACATTTGCTTTATAATCCTTAGAAACATCTTAATTTTACTATATTTTATTATAAGGATATTTTATGAGATTGTATGTCAAAAATCTGCTTCATTTTTAGATAACCTTATAATAGATTCTATCATAAACATTTTTAAATTTCAATAACTAATTATAAAAATTAAATATTTTTAATAAAATATTTATATAAATATTACTTATAATAAAATGTCTATCATCGAATTATTAATTTAATAATTAATTTTTTTATTAGCCAAATAACCTTGATAAAATCAGGCAAATATTTTTAATTAATATTTTAATTTATCTTAAATTTGTGCACAAAAACAAAAATATTGAATAATAATTTTGTTTTACCATAGTATAAAAATAAATAAAAAAAAAAAACTAAAAGAACTAAAAAAACATTTTAATTATAAAAAATATTTCACCCTAGTTTGAGTAATTTAAATATAATGAATTAATTTGATGTTATTTAATTATAATTTTACGGACTAATGTGAAACTCATAAAATATAATATTTTGAAATTATATGTTTCTCTAATTTTTAAAGAATTATTTTCTTTGAATTAATTGTAGGAACTTTCATTGGATTAAAAACAATTTAAAATTTCATAATGGATGATGATGAAGATTGGAATGTCCCTACTAAAATTAGTTCAAAATTATTGCAACAAAGTAATAATTCAACTACTCATCAAACATTAAAAATTACTGATGGTTACAAATATAGTTATGAGGCACTTTCAAGTCCAGCAAATATTGATGATTGGACCGAACCTCCTTCTTATGGAGGAACAAGACGATCTAGTGGATATCCTCAAAATTTATTGAAAGACAATAATAGATCATATAGGAATGAAAAAATTAATGTTAATAAAAGGTGAAATTTTTCAAAATTAAATAAAAAAATTTGTTTGATAATGTACAGTTAAATATTTTTATAGAAGAATTTTTTTATCTTTATAATCTTATTTACATTGTTAATTATTATTATTTATTTAAATCATTTATTGTAGGTTTGATTCAGTGAAGAGTAATGATAACTTTTCAAACAAAAGTTCACATAGAAATTTTAGTATGTTAAAATCAAATCATTATTCAAATAGAATGCAAAATGTAGATTCGATGAACGACTGGGATACTTCAGACAATACAGTTAATCAAATTAATGGTTCTTGGAAAGGGAACGTAAATATTTCAGTAAATATTGCTTCAGAAGATTGGGATACTACTGCGGAGTCTATGCCACAAAATCATAAATCTGTTCCAAATGCAGGTGAAATACTAATGTTTAATTAAAAAAATTTTAAGCAAATTCCTTCTAACAATAAAATTATAAATGATGTCAAGAACTAGGATACCTCTAAAAATATTTTTAAGAAATAATAAAATCTCAATGAACGAATGAAAATCAATCGATATCTATTTCAGATTCAAATGCGTCAATAAGCAATACAAATAAAGATAAGCTTTGGGATCAAATGAATGAAACATCTTCAAAAAAAAAATCGTCTTCTGAATTAGAAATTTATAATTCAGATTCATTGGTACATAGTTCAGAATTAAGAAATTCTAACAATATGAATGAGACTTGGGATGCAGATCTTTCGAATCAGTCTACATCAAATACTTCTAGAAACGGTTTTACAAAGGACATTCCCCTTTACAATCCTAATAATATGAATGGACAGTCTTATTCTAATAATTTATTTAACCAAAGATATGAAAATAATTATCATTCAAATAAACAAGCACATTCGAGAAATTTTGAAACAAGCGATCGTTTTAACAGAGATTCTTACAGTCGACATTCCCGTGGTAATAGGTACATGTTAAATTTCTTTTCTACATGTTAAACAAACTTTCATTATGTAAAATTGTTAAATACAATCCATAATTTTTTTAGACATAGTCCATATGAAAGGGGTAGTAGAGGTAGAGGTGGTAGAGGTGGCAGAGGCGGTAGAAATAGTAGAGATGGCTCTTATCAATCTTTTCATTCACGCGATAATTCAAGAAATAGTGGAGATAGAAGAGATGGTTCGTTTCAACACAACTCTTATACCAAAAATAGAAATAATGATAGAACTTCATATCAACCACCATCATCTTCTTTTAAAAATACTACAGTTGAATCAGAAGAAGATTGGGACTCACCAAGTGGCTTTGTAGAGAAACGCACAGAAAATAATGATCTACCTCCCACAGTTGTAAGTTGAACATTAAACTATATAACATATTATTTATTCTTATTATTTTAATATTTCAATATTTATGGAAAATTTTTTAGCTTTCATCTGTTGAAACCGTAGAAGAGTCATGGGACTAAATTTAAAATAAATATTAACTCAAGTGCCTAAGACCTTTTTTATGTAGTCAATTAAACAAATTGCCATTCATAAGCCATATTATGATTGAATAAAGTTCAGACTTTATGAGGAACTATCTATAGAATTTCCAAAGAGACAAATTTAAATTTAAATAATCTTTATCTCATTCAAGTGAATCGATATGTATGAATATAAAAATTTTTCATAATTTATAAATGTTATATTTTTACGTAACAATTTAATGCAATATAAGTATTTTAGATTATCTGTTATTATATTGAAAAATTTTTCATAAATTTTTCATGATTAATCTGACCATAAACAATTGTTATAACGTTTTAAATATTACATTAAAGGAAATTGATTAAAACGAAACGAAGAAAAAATATATTTCTTAAATATTTTATAGATATAAGATATATTTACATATTGTACCAAAAATGATTTTTCAGCTATACAAAGTAAAAATGCTATACAGAAAAATAATTATTTATAATATATATTTTATGAGGAAGACATTTTTAATGCAAAAATGAAAATATAAAGGCAGTACCAAATATCAAATGCGCCTTTTAAAGAAAATAATTGTATATTAAAATCAAATAATAAAAAGCTTTGATTATGAATTTTGAATTTTAAAGTTTTACATAAATATAATTTGATATGTTTTAAAATATGAAAACAATTATGTATATAGTACACAGGTATGCAAAAATATGTGTGTCAAATTATTTTCCTTATCTACAATTCCATAATTTTTTAACAGTGACATCACATTATACACTTGTGCACATTCATTTACACTGCTGCTATAGGCATTACAGTTGTTAGTGCCACAAAACAAATCATACAAATTTATTTCTGAGACTTTTTAAAAGTTTTTTCAATTTGTTTTCAATCACTCTTTAATTACAAATTTCACATTAAATGTCAATTCGTGGTCGATATTGGAGTCTGAGTGGAGGATCACGAAACCTCCATCTCGTAACATATACAAATTTAAGTGTATGATCTTTTCCTAATAATTCATTATTACAAAGAATATCAATCTGTAACACAAAATTGAATTTCCATCAAAATTTATAAATAGTAAAATTTAAGGTAATGCTTACTCACATCACGATACTTTTCCATGCCATTTAAAACTTTTTTGGCTATAAATTTTTTCAAATGTGTTATAGTAGCTTGCGCAGAGCATCTTATAAATCCTCTTTTCAATGTTTTTAAACTTGCATTGATACATTCCAAACATACATTCACCTGTAAATAGCACTTAATGTATAAAAAAAATAATTATTTCATTTAAAATAAAAAACATAAATAATTGATATCTGCTTGACAGTAAAATTTTTTTATTACTACATATTATTAAATACTTATATTGTTTATATTATTCTAATTAATTTATTTAGAAAATGATACAATATTAATAAAGATAATAAAAATATTAAGCATAGAATAAATATATTACTATAAATATAATTATTAAAAATCTAATATATTATAGATTATAGGAAATGTACTAGTTTAAAAGTTAAATAGAAAGATTGATTCATCCAGTATTGATAAAATTTAACAATTATGAATTTTTATAAATAATCATATTTTTTAGGATAGTAAAATCTGAATAAAAGAAAGTTTTCTAGATAATACAGACTAATATAATATTTTCATTATCTGTTAAATACTTCATAATAGCAAAACAGTATAGTTTATTACCAAATTGATTGGCCATTCATTACTATTTATTAAATATTTTTTATTGTATTTTGAATTGATGTTAGGATAAATATTTATATTTAAGTTAATTATGAATCCCGTCACAACTAAAGATTACTTAAATACAATGGAGAAGTGTGCACAATATAAGAAAATATTCAAGAACTAATATATTATTGAAAATATAATACAAATAAGTTACTTGGTTTATCGATTATTAAATAATTTATTTTTAATAATTTAATAAAAAAAAAAAAATACCTGTTCATCAGTTCTGTGATAATCTGATTCTGCATGTGCATCAGCACCTGCTTTTTCTTCTTCAACTTCACCAGTATTTGGTAAAATATCTTTTGGGTAAGGCAAACCTCTAGATCTATAAAATTCTCTTTCTCTTTTTATTTCACCTTCATAAGAATAAAGTATTTAATATTAATATTATTTTCAAATATTTTGCATAGTATTTCAACTTACCTTCTTGAAGATCTGGTACTAATTTATAAACTATATCTTGCATAGTCCTATCAAAACTTATATATTGAAGTGGATGGGATTGGTGAATGACTATTTGACATTGTGGACAAGTATTTTTTTCATCAAGATGCTTGACCAAACAACTTTTACAAAAAGTATGAAGACATTCTGTAACTGTTGTTGCATCTATAAGATATCCACGACATATTTTACATGTTATATGACTATTTAATGTTTTCAGTTTTATTCTTCTTTCCATGGTAGTGTTTTTGGTATTGCTTAATCGCTTACTTGAACATTAGTTATCTTAATGCACTCCTTTATAAAAGGTATTCTACATCTCTTCAAATGAAATATTTTGTAATATATAACTACTTGTAAAGTAAAGATTATTGGCGTCATTAATATTAATGACTTTTAAAAACATCTGACAGTTATGCATTTAATTCCTAAATATTTTCTCTTTACCGGAGACTTCTCATACAAAATGTGGTACTCATAATTTCAAGAGCATTTAATATGTAAGAAAATCGTTTACTAAATCATATAAATTAGTTAAAAATCCAACACATTAATTAAATATTGCATGGAATACAAAAAATTTACGTTCAGGAATTACAAACCTAACCTCTACCTGGACGAACAAATTTCTTCCCTAATAAACTATTTACAATTCTACAAAAATCATCAATAAAAGATTTTTTATATTATAAAAATATCAACTGAGATTTATATACGGCGTTGATCTGTTTGAGTGAAAAAGAAATTTGTTAAAAAAAAACTAAAAATATAAATTTAAAAAGTGCAAATGCGTGGCTAATGACAACACTGATTGACGTAAGCACTAGTAGTAGCCAATAGCCACATCAAAAATTTCAGAAAACGTGACTGGGAATAAGAAGAGTGCATTTTACCATCAGTATATTCACTCATACATTTGCAATGAGCGATATAAAATAACGTGACTGAGTAAAAAAATTATATTTTCATGCGCATCTTTTACTATTAATGAACTTACACAGTTTAAACTTTTTTTCAAATTATTTCTGTTATATTTTATTATATTTTTATTATTTGCAAGTGCAACAACGCTTTGTATTAAAATCTAATGATTGTTAATTTTATGTTATAATATTATTGAATCTGTTAATTTGTCTTTTTGAAGATATTAATATATTCGTAACGATGTGTAAATTTATAAACATTTAAAAGAACTTTTCTATTAAACATAGGGGCGTATTAATTACATTGTAACAAAAATTAAAATTGTAACAAAATTTAAAAGTAAATATTATATAAAATATAGTCTTTTTATACGCGGTTTATGCGGTAGTTTTATGCGATAATAGAAAAGTATGAAAGTACTGATGCACATAAATATTCTAGATTTCCATTTATAATATTAAATTATAAATCCTATTTGGAATACAATTTTTGTTACTTGCATTATAGAATGTTTAATACACTCTTATATATTGATTATTTGTATCGTTAAAGTTTGAGTCATTTGCGGATATTATGGGAAAAAAAATTAAACCAGAAAATTAATCAAAATATCATTAAAATAACGAAGATAAAAACATTTTTGATAATGCGTAATAAGAAACGTTTCTTAGACAATAACGAGTAATCGAATATAACAGCTAAAAAAACTATTATTGTCCGAGAACTAAATATCATTATATAATAAATAGGAAAATAAAATGACAAACTACAATTAAGAAATAAAATAATTTACGATACACAAATTCTAGTATTTATAAATAAAAAATGTGTACATATGTTATATCGAATCATTAAATTAAATAGAATAAAGCCACATACATTTGGTATTATAGCGTAATATATACTAAAAAAAAGAAAAAAAAAATATATATATATATAGTTTTAGATAACATATTTTACTAAACAACGTTATAACGTTAAATAACAATATTAAAAGTGACCACTAATTTAGATTAATGTATAAAAATAATTACATAGTGCTATAATCTTAGAATAATATATTACGTAATTACAATTCGTAATTGAAGATTTTAATTGTAAAGTAATCTAATTAGTATATATTCTTCATAAATATAGGTACTTTCTCTATTGTATTCAAGTTTAATATAAGACTTATAATTAACAAAATTTTTAATTTCATCATCTTCATTATATTCGGACAAATTTTATTTATTAAAAAAAAATTATTATTCAATATTATAATTTGATAATAAGAACGAGTACATATTATATTTATTCAGCGAATTACAGTTTATATAAATATAATTCTTATTTCTTACATATACTAAGTATTTCAAAATTTATTTATACACTACACATTTGAATCATGCACCCTTAATGAATATCTATTTACAATTTTTTTTAATATTAATTATTACGTATATTTTTGAAAAATAGAGAAAGAATTTAATATTAATTGATTTCACTTAAAAATGCTTTTATGTGCTTTCAATTATTATGATTATTGATTTAGTTTCTTTAGAGTACTTATGATTAAAAATGAATGTATTATTCTGCTTTTTATTAAATATTAGTTATCAATAATAATGACGACTGCTTAAGACTATGGATTACAAAATAATTTTTAATAATACAACATTTAATTCCTATACAATAATACTTACAAATTACTGCAATTAATATTCACCAGTATTAAAATTTACTGCAGCACTATTTTATTGTAAGTTATACTCTAGACAAAATATATGTATCCAGATTTTTTATTCTTTAAATCATGTACAGCATAAATAAATTATTTAATAATACATTTTTGGTTGAAAAAGATAAGCATCTATACATTATCGAGTTTCGATATTTTGCGCATTTATATTAAAAATATATAATAAAAAAATTTCTTACAAGAATAAGTATAAGAAGCTGTTTCTAATATCAAATGATATTCACATAAATAACAATAGTGGTCCATTCTACTTTCTATATTTTTAACAATCTGTGTTATAATAAATATTATTTCTTATTGATTGCGTTATTATATAATGTTACATAATTATCTTTTGATTTCGAAATATAAAATAAACAACGTATTTTATATTTTAAACTTTTTTTTATAGTAGTCTTATTGATTTTAAAAAATATACATTAAATTTTTCAATCTTTTATAGAATATTTTAGTAAATATAGAATAGTATAGTATTTTAGCGTAGTTATAACTAATAACACTTACTGATATTTTGATTTATTAAACAAAATAAGGGAAACTGAATCCGAGTCATTACAAGCGTACGGAGTTTTTATATTTTACATGTTAGTATTTTTAAATTGACTAGTTAAAAACATTGATAACAGGAAATTAAAAAGGTCTAAATCGAGCTCCAAGAATTATATTTGAGTAAAATGTTAAAGTATTTCGTCAACGTAATGTTTTTATGATTATTAATAAATATAACAAATAATAAATAATATATAAAAATAAGAAAAACATTTACTTTAGTTTATCATCTTATTTAAGATATGTAATACGCAAAATAATATATGATATAAAATTTTTCAATTCTTCGAAATAGATATTAATTAAAATCTTAAAATTTTAGTCAACCTATATCAATGGTTTTTTTTTGCAGAACTTACTAGAATGGCTTATAATCTATAATTAATTTTGATTGTATGAATAACCATTAAAGAATCATATGATCAATTTTAAGTGATGATATTAACTTTTATATTATATGTTTTAATAATATTTTAATAAATTTATCATTTAAACCTACATTATACTTTACAGACAAAAATAGAATAATACTAGGTATTTTTATCATTATTCGATAAAACTTATATTTTATAGATGTTGTTCGTAAATACCCTACAATGGTAATTTTTTATTCATATCTTGTTCGCGATATTAAGTTACAAAAAATACGGTTCATTAATCAATATATTTGTTCACATTACACGATGTGTGTTTATTCTTATATCAGTCAATTGCATAATAACGAACATGTATAATTAGTCAATATTAACGATGTTCACAATTCTTAAAAATAGCTTAAAAGTGGTCCTTAAAAATTTCTGAGGACTTCGAAGAATTTTTCCCCCTCCATTATTCCATATTTATAACTACAATAACTATCCTATTTATTTTATAATTTTTACTTTTTTCGTTATCATTTTATGATCTGTAGTTTATAAAAGATTTTGTTGAAATGGAAATTCATCCTCGGCATCATCATTTTCGTCTTCGCTTGATTCTTGACTCGAAGGTGGTGTATCTAATTGTGGTAGTCCAAGGTCTAAATATTCCTATTAATAAATAAATTTGAATGATAAATTCATTATGATGTTTAAACCATATTATATACTATTTTTATATCACTTTATAAAATTTAATGGTACCTCATTGGCAGTTATTGTGAGTATCCTGTCGAGATCTTCGACTAATTCTCCAAATACTGGTCTTTCTTCGGGTTGATAGCTCCAACATTCTCTCATCAAAACATATCTGTTTACAAATATTATAAAATATAATTTTTTAAAACTAATTTCAACACCTATGCGTTTTAAACAATTTTTTAAATCGTATGATTTTATTTTGCGTTTATTTAATTGGACAAATATACAACATTTTTGTACTATTGTAAAATTTCAAAACTAAAGTATCATTATCGTCTGTTTAAAATTATCTAAAGATTATTAAAGTATGTGATAATTTTTTCAGTTTTCATTTACTAGATAGTATAAATATACAATAATTTGAAAACTTAAATTTCGTAATAGCCTATTTAAAATAGTCTGTAGACTATCATATTTAATACGTTTTATCTATAAATAATTTTTTTATTAAAATTGGCTTTTCACCTACATTTCAATTGAACAGCATGGAGGTTTTTCCATTCGTAAACCAGATTTGAGAAGTTGAAAAAGCTTTTCAACCGATGGCACCGATGGGTACGGAGTACCACCAAGTGTCATTATTTCCCATAAAAGTATTCCAAACGACCATCTTGACAAAAATAATTACATTTATAACAGCTTTCTATTCAAAGTTATAAAGATACCAATGAATTACCATGTTCATGCCGTAAGTTAAAGCATATTATTAATTATTTTTAGAAATTATACATTATTATCTTACCTTAAAATTATGATATAATAAATTAATTAATATAATTTATAATGAATTAATAATAATAAGAGATAATGGTAGTAATAATATCATAATATCTTTAGTAAAAGAAATCAGTATTGTAAACTTTAAAGCTCCACAATATATTATACGTATATGTTTGTTCAAAATTAAGTAGAAACACAACCGTGAATACTTACACATCGGACTGCGTGGTATAAATACGACGGAAGAGGGCCTCAGGTGCCATCCATTTCACTGGCAATCTGCCATCGGTTGTCTTCCTGTAGTAGTCATGACAATGTATGTCTCTGGCCAGTCCAAAGTCAGCAATCTTAAGAACATACTCGTCGCTAACAAGGACATTTCTCGCGGCGAGATCTCGATGTATACACCTCCGACTAGCCAGGTACTCCATACCTCTAGCGACTTGATAAGCGAACGATACAAGATCTTTTTGTGTAAGAGTTTTTTTCTCTTTGCTCATTGACTGCTGACCTATCGCCGACTCGTAACCGGAGGAGCTTCTATGTTCACGCAGAAAATCTCGCAAGTTACCATGCGGTGCAAACTCGACAACAACGTACAAAGGTCCACCTTGGGTACAGGCCCCTAGCAGATTGATTATATTCATATGTTTACCGATTATCTTCATCATCTCCATTTCTGAGACAAGGTCCATCATTTCCGAATCTGTGTGTCCTTCTACGAATTGTAAACAGAACTAGTATAGTATGTAATAAAAACTAGTGTGATATGTAACAATAACTGTTTAAATATTAAATGACTGCTCCGTTTTGTTTTTTCAATCTGGCTATAATGTTTATTTGAATTAAAATATTAATAATATATGAGTCAAAAAAATTAATTGTATCTAGTTTAATTGTGTTATTATTATAAAATGAATTAATATTATTACTATTCCAATTTAAATAATTTCTTACCCTTGAGCATTTTGACAGCAACGATGGTAGAAATGCCAAATTTTCCAGAATTTGTCGTAGCTTTAACAACTTTTCCGAAGGCACCCTCGCCCAAAGTACTTCCCAGTGTCAGCTGCTCTCTAGGCAACTCCCAGGCACTGTCGAGTGGTAGCTCATATTCGGATATACTGCCGGAACCGCTGTTCTCTTCTGCTGTAACCGTCGATTTTTGCTTCTCAATTTTCACCACCGGCATCAGTAATGACTCTTGCACGTTTTGTGAATTCACGAGATTCTGTTTCTCAACGATGACCTTCTTCGTCCATTGAGTAACCACTGCTGCCCTTGCAGTCTCAATTGCTAGAAGCTTCTTCATTTTCTCGCGCTTTAAACGGTGGAAGATGTAAATAACAACGACAACTCCCACAGCGAAGAAAATAAACAATACCGTAGCAAGGATGTTCACTAAAACTGGATGAGGTCGTGCTGTTAATGGTATTCCTTGCTCTTCCATTGCTGTTGAAATTAACGTTTTATTTAGACTTATTTGTTCAATGAATTTTTAAATCAGTAGAAAACAGATAAAATTGTATAATAATCGTTATTTAATTATAACAGTATCGTTGAATTAGTCTAAACTATGAAATTTCATCAAGTAATTAATTTTTTTTTTCTTTTTCCTCATACGTATTATAATTATTCGTAATATTATCGATTGTAGAGGGTATATAATCAAATTCTTTTCTTTATTATATAATATAATTATTTCTTTATGCATATGAAAAAGTTTCGTCTGTATTAATTAATTAACAATCTTCACATGTCTAATAAATTATTATAGAAATATTTATTATGTGTAAGATAATTTTATTATTGTAATAATATAAATTGATTCTATTCGAGTAATGTATTTGAGTATCCATTTGAATAATAATATACTTACATTCGATAACATGTAGATAAGCACTGCTAAACGTATCACCTAGGGCATTTTGAGCTATGCATGTGTACCAGCCTTCATCTTTTTCCGTAACATTAAATATTTCTAATACTTCTGGATTTAATTCGCCACCCGCCTATGAAGAAATAATTAATTGAATTTCAAACGTCATAAATAATGTAATGTACTTATAAGAGATATAGAAACAATGTTAAAATATACTAAAAATTGTTAAAGTAAAAAAAAATAAAGAAAAGTATTAATTGAACAATTGGTTAACAGACACGTAAAAGTACATAAGAAATTAAGTACAAAAATATGAAATAAAGTTAGTAAACACTTCTTTTTTAATTGCATAATATATAATTGAACATTTTTGCACATTTTTTTAGAGATTGTGTTTTTTAAACAAAAAAATAGAAAGTCGATAAAAGTAGTTCTACGCGTAGTGCATAAAAAAACGTCCCCACCTTAGCCTCGACCCTTAAGCTTTCATTGGTCTGGTTGACTGTTTCGAAGGAAATGTGATAGCCGTGATACCACTCGAGATGCCTATGCGTGTCTGACAGAACGACGCAGGTGAAATTCACATTACTGCCAATCGACACTGTTACATTTGCCGGCGCCTTTGTTAAGATTGGCCTTGCCTGTACACTTTCTAAATTGAGAAAAGAGCCCAACACCAATATTTTTATTCTTTGGTCATAAATTAAACACATAATATCGACTTAGATTCGGTTATTGTGATTTTAAGCCGCACCGTTTAAATAAGGCAGTAAAGTCTAATCACTGCATTTTGATCGTAGATTATTTAAAATGATGTATTATTCAGTATTTTAGTATTATTTACAGCGAATGAGACTTTAATGCTTGTTATTGAATTTAAAAAGTTCAATATTTCACTTAATATCAGATTACCCAAGAATTAGGATAAATACAATTAATTAATAATTAACAAAAACTTTACTAAGTGATTGAAAGCAAATTGTATGAAAAATCAATATAATTTTAAGAAATGACAAATAAGGATACAGATTGTATATATACTTTAGAAATACATATAACTTTATGAGATTAAAAATGAAAAACTGAAGCAAAGTGAAAGAGTAATATATATTAAATTATTATTGCTACAATTTTTCTTGATTAATACACAATATAGAAGAACCTCAAATATATATATATATATATATATATATATATATATATATATATATATATATATATACATACATACATACATATACTTATATATAAAAAAAAAGTTTCATTTGCCAGGAGTCCAACACCAGAGCTCCGAAATAAACCATGGGCCCAAATATACACAGATTTATGAGTACGCCTTGTTCATAAAAATACAAATAAACTCGAGCGAGTGCGAAGAAACGCCTGTCTACATCGCCAGGTGTTTTGACGTCGTGCTCGTGCTACAACGCACGATATCCCCAGCAGAATTTTTCAACTACGTTAGATTCAAAGTTTTACATGCTTATAGCAAAACAATATCCTATTTAGTTTTTCACGAATGCTCGGTCCATATAAGAATATGGATTTGCAACCTGTTATTAAAGAACTAACCGTTTATTCAAAACACAAATCTATATAATTTTTATAAGGATATCCTTGCGTAAAAATTTAATTAAATACATCTATAAACACAAGTCACTTACTTATTCGTTCAAATTTATAATTTACTTTTTAATGAAATTATTATTCAATAATAGTAAATCCTAGATTTCCCATGAAATTAATTATTTTTATATATTTAATAGTACGATTTTAATTTATTAATTAATAACTTGAACAAACGATGTAAAATTTTAACCTTATAAATATAAATCGATATTTGTTTGCTTAGTGATTTGGCAATTTATAAATAAGTACTCAATATATTGAATAAAAACTTTTAACAATAACTTTACGCTCGAAATGATATTAAAAAATAGTAAGACAATTGTACAATTATTAGAAATCTTAAAATAGAATTCCGAGCGCGCTCTCCAAAAGTCTTAAATGTCTGTTCACATAGAAGTAAGAGGAGGCAATTACTTATACTTAGTATAAATGATTGTAATAGAAACCAAATGTCTGCTGGGAAATTATCGAACGTTTTGTGGGTGCTACCTGAAGCTCGGTGCCGTTCGGCGTGACCTCATCGCCGGGGTATTTGTCGGCCTTAAGCCACCTCATGTACGGCTCGAGATCCGAAATGATGGGACACGTGAAACTAGCTGTGCGGTTTACCAAAACTGTTATGTTCTTTGGAAAGCCCACGTTGATGTACGGCTTGTGCGGAAAGCGCTCTAGGCTCGGAAAGTTGCATTATTTGCGCATTACTTTGAGTCATATCATTAAGGGATTGAAGAAGAAAGGATTACCGACTATGAAAATTGTATAATAAGTAGTTAGAAATTGGTAAATAAGGTTTATGATTTTCAATAACAATAAACATGTATTTTAAAGAACGTTTGGATGATCTATTTTGCTTTTGGTACACTAATTTAAGGATTTTAAAACTGAAATATAGCGTGGTTATTTAAAGAGTCAATGAAAAAGAAACTCGGTATAAATGAAAATGTACAATTCAAATGAAAATCCCAACTTTACAAATTAACACACATACATATAGGACGAAACTTGATGTTTACACGAAATCCTTGTTTACATTAACAAAATTTATGCCAATTTTTTTGGAAATCCTTTAAAATTTCCAATTTGTCAAATACAAGTGTATATATACAATTTGGCATTCGAAATAATTAAAAAGTGGCTTATTTACCAATTACTATCATTGTTGAAATATATATTTATATATATTATTTAAACAAGTTCTTATAATTTAAGTACTCGTCAATGATGAGAGTTCAAATGCGTATTGATCAATCGACATAATTAAATACTGATTTTTTTTTTGCTTACTCTAACAGTAACAGAATTGTAACAGAAAAGATTACGTATATTATAAAAACAAATCAGCGCTAGATGATTCATATTTTGTATCTCTTTATGGCTTATATTAGTTTAAAACTAGTTACAACTAGACTCACCTATAATATTTACTTTGAAGGTGTGATTGACGCAGCCCAAGTAATTGCACACAATGCAGGTGTAATTACCTCCGTCTTGTATGACGGTATCCTCTAGTCTCAATCCCCATTTATTAGTTACGACAACTCCAAGGGTTCGCTTTGGTTCTTCGCCGTTTTTTAGCCAAGTGATGTTTGGTTGTGGATTTCCGATAGCTGGGCATCGCAGCCTTAAAGAGTTGCCTGCGGGCCTTACTTCCGTCAGGGGTAGCGAGTCTTTAAACATTGGTGGTAGTTCTGGTTGAGTGCGATTCCGCTCACCTGCGGCCATGCTGTCATTGCTTCCGCCATTTTGGTTCTGGTTTTGAGCTTGGTTTTCCAGGTCCGATGGCTCAAGGTGCAGTGCTCTTGTCTCTGGTAAATCTATGTTTCATTTATTTATTTATTTATTTGTTTTTTTATTAAATTTTATTAAGAGGTTCTTCGCTATTTTTCCTACGTTTTTCGAGCAAAATTTCTTTCGATTTTAGGGCAAAACTAGCTAAAACAGTAACGTACTCTTTACTCATACTTATGAAATATATTTTATAAACATCTCATTCGGTGTATTTTTTTACTGACTTAAAATTATGATTAAGAATATTTAAGAACTTTATTTACTTTTTAAAAAATGTTATTGATTGGGAACTGTTTCATGAATTTAATGGAGCATCCGAGATTCATAATTAATGAAATTCAAAATATAAATTGTAGAACAATTATGAAGTAAATTATTTTTCTAAATGATTTTATATATATTATTATAAAAAATTAAATATTTAATATTTATTTTTCATAAGACTAAATATGTCAGCAAAAACTTTAATAAAACCTTCAATTTAAAAATTGAAATTTCTTAATGATCATTTATCCTTGAAAAATATACTTATTTATTTCTAGTTACTTTTAAAATATATATTGTGTATCTATTTTTATTTTCGATTATTTTACTTTATTTATTTATATATTTTCGTTAAAAATAAATTATTGTCAACTTTGATAATTAAGTAGGCTAAATTATAAGTGATTTATCATTCATAAAAGCTTTTGAAAAGTGAACATTTTATAGAATCTATTTTAAAATTTATATTTAAAGAATGTGCTTACTAATTCGAATAATTATTAGTATTCCTTTTAATTTTACTTTATGATAATATATTTTATCACATATTTTTAAAGATTTATTTATTTGTTTTAATGTGTATAAGATTTAATTATATATCAATATAAGTTTAAAACATTTATTTATCTAACACTAGATAAATGGTATATATTACGTATTTTCAATTAGTTTACTTTAATTTATTTGTAATTATAATTTAATATTCATATTTAATTATAATTCCTTTTTCATACATATATTTATATATGAACTTTAACAATAAAAATTGAATAAAATATATTTATAATTATTTAATATTAATAATTAATAATAATGATTCATATATTATGAATTTCGAATGAGACAAGTTTCATGTCATACTAATTTTATTTTGTATGAATTTATAAAATTTTTATAAATGTGTTCTTAATTCGTTTCATCTAAAAATAAGACATGCAAATCACACATTTTCTTATACATGCAAATTTATAAAATAATTTGTAAAATTTATAAAATAAATACCCATGCTTTAAGATAAATACGGCCGACGTTAAGGCATTCAGAAGTAGATTCATATGTATAAACTTTAAATCAGGTAAGTTTTTAAGCATCTAATTTGTTGTTCCGAGAAATGGAAGTATGTAACGTACCCCTGGAGTCGCCAAGTTCGAGTTCGTTGGTCTCGTCATCAGCGCGAACAGCCCCTAAGACCTTGCCAAGCTCATCGCTCTCGCTCTCTTTGGGGAAGATATCATTGAGCTCAGCTTCGACTTGTAGTTTGAGGTACCGCCATTCGCTACTGTCGACAAGGCAAGCGTAGGCACCAGCATCTTCCAGCTTTGTCATCTTAAAACGGATGCGCTGCCTTTGAAGGCGGATGCGAGACGTCGGGGCCCGGAAGGGCTCTCCATCTTTGTACCAAGCGATGCTGCCATTAGAACTGTCGAACGCGCAGATAAGCGTCAGCCTGTCACCGCTAGTTACCGTTACGTTTTCTCCAACACTCGACTCATCCGCTAAAACATACGTTACAACTATCCTTAACAGTGTGCTTGTTTCTTACATTTTAAATTGTCAATTAATGTATGTAGCTAGTATTTTATCAGTGTCAGAGTTGCTAAAGCTCCAATATACTCGCCAAAACCTGAACAACTTCTATTCACTGGGTTCTCAGGATATACTAAATAATTTTAATAATATTGGATGCCCTTTAATAATACATACTGAATCGAGCGGATAAATGTAAACGATCCAAAAGATATGAAAATATCTTGTTAATAAATTTTTTTCAATAAATACATAATTTAAATTATTCATAATATCAATAACTATTAATAAATACGCATTTATTTAAGAAACTATATTTTTGCTTTTTTGTACTTTTTCGAGTGTTGTTACTATCGAAAACAAGAAGGGAGAGAAAGAGGGGGGGGGGAGTAAAATTATGAGTACGAAAGAATATAAGAAAATACGAAATATGTTTGTCAACAGATTTCCCAAATTTAGAATTCAATTATTTTTAGATAATTCTATTTCGAGTAGATAACAAGGTGCTTCTCGATCCTTGCCAGTTTGTATGGTGAACCCTATACGACCTCCGGTTAAATTTCGAAAAACAAGAGAAAGTTAAGAAACGTTGAGAAACGGAAAAATAGGGGAGAAATAAAAGACACAGGAAAAGGAAAATGTGAAGTGATGGGCGCGGAACAAATCGGTTCAATTTGAAAGACTCATGTCATTAACTAAGCACTCAATATAGGGATCGCGAGCAAGAAATTATCGACAAATAAATTATATCAGACATTGTCATTCCATTCTTTAGTATGCCAATATTCATGTACGATATTCAAAAGTCGATATATATATATATATATATATATATATATATATATATAAATTTAAAATTAGATATGCTTTTAAGCATCCAATTCGCTTAGACTTGCATTCTTTTTCCTTGGGTGCGAAATTTCGACTGCATACAGTTCAATAAATCTCATGACTATTTATTGGATGTTATAAGTTTTATTTTAGAAATTTTAGATTTTGTAACTATTATAAACATATGAGGGAAATTTGGCTCCAAAATGCATTGAAAATTCATATAAGATTGATGAATTATTGGGTTAATTAGAGTCCAGAATTGATTTTAAATTTTATCGCCCTTGTTATAGCAGCGGGTCATGGCTTCAAGAATTATTAAATTTTTCTAAGTTACTCAACCATTCAATAGATAAACACTGTTTATATTAAATTATAATAATTTGCGCGTAAGTAGATGGAACTCCAATTTCTTTAAGTTATCAAAAATCCAATGTGGATGCTGAGATGCCAAAGCATTTTCTTTGAACAGCTGCGACATGTGTATGCGGGCAGATACATATATTTGGTTTATTGTGCTTAGCCTGTGCTCGATCCATTTAAATAAATCCCAGCCTTTTGGTTTTGACCCGGTCCTACTTCCATTAATTTACACGTGTCCGTCACGTGTTGTTGCTCTGTTTCGCTATTGCAGTTTACCCTTTTGGCCCTTTTTGATCTTTTATTTCCTTTCCATTGCTTTCTTCCCGTATTTCTTATCCATATTTGAAAAAAATTCAAAATGAATATGCGCTCGTGTATTTTCTCTCTTTCGTAAAACAACAATTAATTAAAACAATAACTAATAATTATATATACTCAAAATTATTGAATTATTCTGTAAAAAATTTTTTAACCAGCTAATTAAAAAAATTATGAATAAAAATTCTTATAATATGCTTTTTCTGCATTAGTGTTATGTAGAAACATGGCATTGAGATATTTCGAGATATTTGGCAGGAAAGTTGGTATTGTTGATATAAAAAGTCCTAAAAAAGTGTAATTTTTAAAATATCGGATAAAATATTTTAATAAGGAAATTTTTTCACTCAACGCTAGTATATACTATTCAAATTGTGATAGTGAATCTGCTGGATTGGGTGAGATGAAGGGGGAAGATACACTAACAATGTACTCCAATAAATCAATACGTCTCTCGTTCTTCCTCGCTCTCGACCTGTTTGTTAAATAATAAAGCGGGTGTGTGTAGTTAGTATTGCTTGACCACAGGGCATTCAACGACCCGGCAATTGGACAATTGAGCCCAATCATAATAATACTCCTAGTTTAGTATGAGCAGAGAGAGTATTTGGTCAGATCACTAGGCGCGCGTCCCTCCATTTTTTCATACTCTTTGCGCAGGCGCATGATCCTCGCTATACGACGCCATAGTAGAGGAACCCGGGTTATTTGAACATTAATTA
>NW_011948437.1:2195630-2338703 GCF_000503995.2 Ceratosolen solmsi marchali
ATGTCCAGCTCTCTCTGTCACAGGTATAACCCGACCTCCCGACTCTCTTATTGACTTTAAAAAACGTCGCCACAACTATAATTACAATTGAGATTTAAACAGAATACCGACTATAAACAGAGAGAAAAATATTTTTTATAGAACCGGTAAGTCATCATAATTTCGAAAAATACGGCTTTCCCAATAGTCTAAGTAGAGGAGGAAGTATAGTGGGAAAAGCCCTGGTTTGCTGTCCGACTGTGCCTTTTAATGACAGTCTTCGCATATGTTCCATTCACAAATTTCAGATGCGGCGGGATCTGGGTGCCAGATGTGCCATCTTGTACTACTACGCAATCTTCTTGGACCACTCCCCGCGATCCCTTAGGAACCAACCGAACCACTCTGCCGTATCTCGGTGGTCTTCATCAAATCGAATTAGCGATGTTTCCGAGATTATGACACCTTCGATTAATTACCCGAGTCGCACTACTTCTGCCAAAGAATACGCGAATTTATTTATCCAGTATCGTTGGAGAAATTTTAATTTTGTTATACTCGTTGAATATATAATTGTATATTTGTTGATAAACTTAGTCAAAATAATATTTTAACGAATAGATAAATAAATATAATTAAAGTCTTACAAAAATTTTTTCAATTTTTGAAAAAGCTTTGAAGTAAAAATATTGATATCGCCTAGTACTGACTGGTGATTGTTGAGCTCGAGTGATCTCATTTTTCTCACTTCATCGGATGTTACTCTGTTATATTTTTCTTGCTTTCCAGACGTTAGTTTTTAACGCCTTCTATTTGCTAAACTAGACCTTATAAATAGGACGTGTATATAATGATTTATTTGCTTATCTAGGGGCAATACGTAATAACTTGCTGCCATAGTGAGTCCGTTAAATTAGTCCCTGTGTGCCGTTCTATAGTATTTTGTTTAGGAGTAGAAATTATGTATATAGATATAACTTACCCAGCCAAATCTGTCTTGTTTGACGAGCTTGTGCATAATCGAGAGTGAAAACTATTAAGATACCCACGATAAAACAGCACCTTGTTGGCATCCTGTTATGTACTGGGATATTTTCACAACGCACCTTGTTATGGGCGTAACATGAATGTACTCTGAAAAAAAATATATCACGTTGTATCATCATTTTTTCTTGTTTGCACTTTTCATTGAACTTATTAATTTTATTATTAAAAATGTACATTCCATTATTGTGACTTTCTTAAAAAGGATAAATATCTATCATTGTCTAAACAGCGATTGTGAATGACATCATTCGTTTTCATCTTTTACTAGGAAAATATTAATATTATTCCAAGGTGCAAAATGAATAACTATAAATATATATACATACATATACATTATATCATCAATACCAAATACATTAAAACAAAATAATAAAATATAATGTAAATAAAAAATGCTTATAATTTTAAATTAAGGTAAATAATTAATTTCTTTGTACCCGTACAGAAAAAAAGTAAGACAATTCAATTAGTAAAGATATTATTTTTCTGTATTTTTTGCAAGGAAATCAAAATTTAAAATAATAAACAATATATGCGGTGAATAATTATAGGCCCAGTCGCATGCTTAAAAAGCGATTGATCTCCCAGGTTCATTAAATACCATTTCTGAGAATAAATACATAGAGTCCTCGATTTCTGGCTTCCTTTTCCAGTATTTCGTTACCTTCTATCGTGATGCCGCTGCTCCAAGTGCAGTTTCTGTGGTTGTACCTTGGCTAGGCGCCAAAACCAAAAAGGCATTTACCGAGGACAAACTAATAATTTTAGATACTTCGCTATAAGCGTAGGCGCCTTTTCATTTTTGCTACTTTATGCTCCCTTCTCTTTCGAATCTATTCATCCAAGAAAACGGACCATGAAATCTTGCTTCTTATGAATTCATTGCATATTCCATTTTAGCTACTCGTACGGGCAAAATTGATTTTTTTAAATCTTACTCAGTGCTCTGTTTTTATCTTCGTTTAATTTTACCATTTTGCGATGTAAATGACATGAAATTCAGGAAGCTCTCGTAAACTTATTTTTTAATCTTTTTCGTTTGTTAATTATTTTTTTTTTACTACACGTTAAATTCAGTATATGTAAATAAATAAATAATTAATTGAAATCTGGGATTAATCAAAGTTATCAAATAAACATTCCAATGTCTTTAAACGGATTAAAATTAAATATTGACGAATTATTATATTTAAATATATAAGATTATAATACTGCATGTTATAATTTTGTTTATTTAATTTACGAATTATTATATATAAATATATAAGATTAAAATACTACATGTTATAATTTTGTATTTTTAATTTCTAAATAATAAGTTAAAGTTCCAATAATAAAACAACCTATTATTGAATTATATTAAATATTTAAGTAATTTTTTTTTGTTTAAATTTAATAGAAAAAATATCGGTTACTTTGTATACTAGAAATAACTTTTATTAAATGTTTGATATTTATTTATATTAGTTTAAAACTAAGAGCAAGAGAAGAGAGAAAGAGAGAGAGAGAGAGAAACTGTTAATAGATATTAGTTTATATAAATAAATTAAAATTCTGCTATTATAAAATATTATAAGTATATTATTACTAAACTAAAAAGAAAATGTATGAAATTATATTTAATTAATCGCAATTGAAAAATTTATCTTGGCCTTTGCTGCTCAATCAATTTGTTTTGAAATTCAATGTATTTTTCTAGTGTATGATTTTTTATTTTGACAAACAATTTTTTACCTTAATTTATATCATTATATAAACAACGATCTTAACCATAATATTTTATCAACATAAAATTAAGCCTACTAAGGTAACATTTACATAATTTAACTCAAAGAAGTATTTTATATTATTTTATTTATCGTTCATTTCTCTTAAATTCATTAAAGTTCTATTCCAATAGAATATTTTAAAAGAATTTATCTAATGTGTACTTATTATAACAACGTTAAGAGTTTGAAGGAATAAATTTATACCGAATGATGTATAAACTAATTTTTAGCGCATAATTTTTATTAACTATATATATTATAATAAGACTTTTACTACAATAATAATAATAATTTTGCATTTATATTATATTGTAAAATGAGACAAATAATAATCTTTGATTATAAGTTTATGTTGATTGTAAAAAACGAAAACTTAAACTTTAGAAATTATACAAAAATAATAATGATAATTATTATGTTAATAATAGGTATCTAAATCATTTACTGTTCTTACTTAAAAAGGTTAGTTTAATTACTTTAGCAGAATGACGAATGTAAAAAATTCATCGAAAAGTCACAAAGATATTAACTGATTGAGCCAATTCTTAGATTAATCAGTGAGACTGTTTTTCTCGTGTCATCAATAAAGCGCATCATCCTGAAGCGCTACAATTCTTGTACATAAAACTATACTTGCCATTTTTATAATTGTCACGCAGATGTTTCATCGCATTAAAAGAAAGAAGAACGACTTAGGAACATATTTTATGATATTCAATTTCATAATCATTTATTGAAAAACAGTTTATTGATTAAACAAATTGTCTGACTAGTATGAAGTTAACTTTTGTAATTGTGCAAAGAATTTTTAGTTTTTGTAGAATATTTTTTACTAATAATAATAGAGCAATGAGTAACAGGTCACATTTTAAGTATTGTATGACTTTAAGCATAAAAAATTCGAAAAATACTGGCTCAGTTAAAACGAATGTTAAAACTTTGGATGATAGATAATGTGGGAGTTGAGGGAGTTTGAGATAAATAAGCAAATAAAAACGTTTGCCCTGTAGCGTACAATTAAGTCAAGAAGAAAAAGAAGCAATAAAATGTAATGAGCATTTGTAGAAGCAAGAAAGAATTCCTAAAATTCCTCAATTCCGCACTGGCAAGTAGAGGCAAAACGTCGAGACGAATATATACGCGAGTGCTGCCGTTAACGAAACACTGTCTACTCTAAACAACTCGTCGGTACTTTTCGTGTCTGATCGGCCTAATGAACAGTTTCCTGAAGAGAGCGACTCGAGATGAAGCTCAGACGTGGAGCGGCGGCAACGGTCGCTCGAGTGCCAGCTGAAGTTAAGCCCAACACATCCTGGTTTGAAACTACATAGAGAGTCCTGGATTAGTTCTCCGCGTTTTTACTATAACCTTCTTAGCTTTCGTTAGCTACTGTTGTTTTCCGCTAGTCTTCAATTATTTCAGAAAAGCGGTGAGCAAACTCTCATACGTACCTTGGTGAAATAAATGCCTTCGCGAAATCAAAATTTATTAAATCGCGTTTTTTTTTCTAAATAACTAGATAAAGAAGAAAGACAAGGAAACCTTATTATCGATTGGCTGATCAATAAAGAACTCAAATCTCTGCAAGGCAAATGGCAGACTTGTCTGTTAATATTTTTTCGGACTCAAGTGCCAAGAAAATGGCCCGTTTTGTCAAGTCTACGATTATGCCTGTATTAAGGAGCGGATCAACAATGACGTTGTTTAACAACGTTGTTTAACTTTTACTTATTAATAACGAATTCATATTCCAAAATAATAATAATAATAATAATAATAATAATAATAATAATAATAATAATAATAATAATAGTTGTAGATGGTAATTAATACGATAATTAAGAATATTATAAAAATAGGTATATGGGCATAAGTAAATAGTTGCTTGAGTACACGAGCCAATATTAAAATGGAGTAGAGTTAAGATTTAGAACTTCTCAATGACCCTCTATGCAGCTTAAGTCATTCGATAATAGAATTAAAATTAATGAACGCAAGTAGCCCGTTTCCCAGTGTATATAGACTGGATATGAGACAGTTCCAGTTTTCTATAACGAATACAATCTGCGAGCAAACGTGAAGCAACAATGATTATGGTTTTATAGTGTTTTTGTTTATTTAAAAAATTGAAATTTCTTAAATTTAATTTGCACTAAAATTTTTAATTGACTGATGGAAATTTTCAATCTACTCGCATAACTAGTCAAAATAAATCGAAGACAAGAAATATCTTAAACATAAATTACTATCGAAGGGCAAACACGATATACATGGAAAGTAGGTGTTAAAGAATTAGGCCTGTACATTAACTAAAGCTTTGTGTTTAGCATATAATACGGTTAAGAGTTAGTAGTCAGAATCGCATAATACTCTGTGCTGTTTCTTTGGTGCAAGATTGGCTCAATTGCCTTAACGATATATGCGTAACACTGCGTGATTAGCTAGGCGAAACAGACGACTAATCCGCGATTATATAAACCAAAATCTCGATAAAGTATAAGCCTACTAATTATTTATAATGAATATTGTCTCTATTTTGTTCATTAATTAATTAAATTCATTTTATTATATTAATTGCTTATTTATATATACTACTTAATTTTCATTGACTAGAAGAGCTGTACATTGGGCTCTGGAATTCGTCGCCTAATAATTATTTATTACTAATAATCACATTGAAAATATTTAGTTATATGAAAAAATAATATTTTTGATTACTTTCTGTAGAATTATGTTTGATTTTGTTATTATTTTAATAATAATAAAATAATTAAAACAATTATTTCATTATTATTAAAGAAAAATTTTATTTTCACTAACGATAAGCAATAAGATTAAATGTAAAACTTAATGTTCGAGACTTTTTTCCTCTTTTCATGTTCTCACAATCTAATATTATGAACATTTAATTCGAGTAAATTTAATTTTTGTTGAATTTTTTTTAAATAAAATTTTTTTCAACTAATTTTATAATAATTTTATTATAAAAGTAAACAAGGAACATATGTACGTATATGGGGTACAAAGCAATTGTAAAAACTTTTCGGCATTAATTCAAGTAGAATTATCGAAATTTTTGTATGTATATATTTGTGAATATATTTATTTTTGGAGTTATCGTAATGAATGTAAGGATTCACTTGATTGATGTTTAGATAGCATATAAATTAAATGTGATTAATCACGAAATTATTCTTAAGTTACTCTATTAGATAGATATATTCCTTTCATGATGTTATCTAACAATAATCATTAATTGTCTGAAAGTATGCAAGTTACTATTAATTAAGTACTTAGCTTAAGCTTTTAAGTAATAGTTTTTGAATTTATTAATATACATATATAATCATAGTGGCGAGGTCATAATATTATAAGCACAAGTCTGTACATATTGGCGTAATGAGGACAATGAGACCGAGTGATTGGCGAGTCTCCCTACTAATCTCCACCTTTCCTGTCTTGGTAAAGACTCTTTCAAAAATGCAAATTCGATCTTATTACATATTACTGATCGCTGATGTGTCCTTTTTGAAAAATAAAAATGATACATGAAAATAAAAATTATAAAAATATACTTCTATAAGGTATTATAAAAATTGAAATGTATTGAAATGTTTATATATTATATTCGTAGTTATTCTTAAGCTTACAAATCTTTTAAAAGTGTTAATAAAACGCCAAGATTTACGAATACTATATCTTCAAATAATTTTAAACTATAAATAATATTGTTTTTAATGTATTATCAATAGTTAAATTATTAAAGCTTTTCAATAATTTCATATATATATATATATATATATATATATATATATATATATATATATATATATTATAATATCGAAATATATAAATAATCACATAACTTCAGCACCAGGAAATGTTTCTTACAGTAAAGTTATAATAATCTCCGGAAAACGATAAATAAGAAGAGAAGCTTAAGAATGTGCACAAGGCATTAGAAATTTAAGCTAAACTATCGTACAGTAAATATAATACTAATACAAAACAACTTTTATAAAAAATGATAAATACATTTTGTTTTCTAGTAACTCATTACTGAATTGATTACTAAATAGCAAGACATTATTTTATAAATATTCGCGTACAATTAACTTTCATGAGCAAATCGTTGATTCGAAAGGCACGTAAGATATTATTATATATTAAAGTTGATGGGAGGGGAAATAGGTTTGGGAATCGAGATCGTTATTATTAGGGGAGTCAGCTAAAATCTTCTCACATCTTATTTGAAATCAAATGTAAAATATGGCACGAATTTGCGCTTTTAAGCGGGACCCCGAACGTCATGGCGTCTGAGCGCAGCTCCGAAGTTCGAAGCGTCACTCGATCCTCCGGATGAGACATGCGGTAACTGTAGGCGGTCGATTGAATTAATATAAGCAAGAACAGACGCTTTCGCTTATGGATTTCGTTTCATTAAAAGCTTCGAGCGTCTTGTGATTGTGTTCTAAATGACACGACTGCTTGACCGGGCTAGTCGACATTGACGCTTTGTTACTCGTTTCTCCGATGATAATTCGAAGTACGAAACTCGCGAGGAAGCTTACAAGAAAAAACTTGTTGATTGCGCATGCGTAAAAACGGGGACTAAGCCGAGTGCATCGACGTCGGGAGCTTGAGCGATCCTTGCAAGTAAGGCACGTTTCTCTTTGTGGCTCCGCTGCCAGATGGGTTTTCAAGAAAAAAAAGAGATGATAGACCGACCAAATTTTGCCTCCCGTGAAATCTTCATATTATAATTTTCAAATAAGTCTTTTTACTGTGCCGATGCCTTTCATAATTTTCTCATGGTATATACATAATTAATTAGTTTTAAAATACAGCTAAATAATTGATTACAGTTAAATAAATGAAATAAAAACAGAATGTAGCATTCAAATAAATTTATAAAGTAACGAAACAATCTTATAATAATTCATACTACTTTTTCTAACTGCTTTTATATATGGTAATTTAATCAACCTTATCATTAGTGAAAAATAAAACTTTTTTCATAAGAATAATTACTTCAAAATATAAGTTTCAGCTGCAAAGGGAATCCTTGTTTACTTAAAATTGATGATTGAATGATAAATTAATTAAATAAATATATTACCTGTTTTTAATTTCATTGGCATGTGCTTGCAATATATGATTGTGTATTAGATATTGATAAATTGCATAAATCTCTTATTTAAATAAACCGTGTAGGAAGGGGAGGAGAGGGCGTGTGCATGTGTGTGTAGGTGACTGATAAGTTTGGAGTTTACCTAAAATACACAGAGCTTAAATTGAGAATTTTTAATGTACATATGGAAATAGAGGTGAGACTTTTACAGGCAATTTTTGTGTCAAACACTCACATCAGAAAGGATTATACAAGCTTTTTGAACGATATACCCCCGGAGATGGGATACAATCTGAGCCTCAGAGCGTAGAACGAGAGCAATGCATTGGTTTGGCTCAAAACATAGGGAAAGACAAAGCTTCATTGTGTGGCATGAATATAGTCGATCGCATTCGTGCCTCATATACCCACACTTGCTATTGAGAACCATTTCAATTCAGTTTTATGGCATGAACGTAAATTTATTCCTTCGAACGATCGATTTTTACTCTTTCATTTTCCTTATCTTCGAATGCCTGCTTTTACTCGTGTTAATAACTAAATTTTTTTAATATTGTCTTGCGCTTCAAGCTCACGAGACTCGACTATATTTGTCACAATTGCAAACTTACATTTGAAAATATGAAAATCATAACGAACATACGGGTAACTATTGTCTACATGTACGTAAGTAATGTAATAATCAAAAGGCCTCAATTTCGTTAGTATCAATTGAAATATAAAATAAGTAAACTACAGATTAAGATATTAACGATGAAGTAAGTTGAAGATATTGAGATTGAGCATAGACCCGAAAACCCGTATGCATCGAATAAACACAAATCATATCACTGCCGTGTAACTTGTAATCTAATGCGTTGAACAGATTATAATTGCATTGTACAATATGAGTACACGCGCAAGAGAGACAGATCAAGTGGCGAATAATAAAAAAACAAGTATTAATCGGACGAGGAAAGAGAGCGATGAAACTCGCTTCGCTTGGCAGTTAAATACCGGAAACGAGTATAGGCGCTTCCGGCCGGAATGAGTTTGGCTGATATTTCGCGCGTCAGTGAGTGACGGACGGGTGGAGCGGGAGGGGGGGCTGTAGCAAGATCAACGCTCGAAAAGTGTAAAAGGGGGAGGACAAGAGCTTGCAAAAATTATAAGCGTATCATTTATTCCACCCCCCTGCCCAATCCTGCTGCAAAGAAGAGCACAAACAAATCTGAACTGGAATGACATAAACATCTAGTAAAATCTACATCTCGGACTCACCAAGTGCCGATGTCGACACTACGTTATCAAATGTTTTAAAAGCCCCCTTTGTCGTTTTCGTAATTCGGCTCGGATGATTGGCCGTCCAGACATATCAGCTCCTGACGGCTAATGCGCCGAGCTAATCGGCCGTGGCTGCATCCTCACCGCTACCTTTTTGGATCGAGATCGGGATCGCGCACTCGCACCGCGTACCACCTAGCACTAACGCACCACTTACACGCTTCTCCAACTCAATTTCAGTCTCGGGGCTGCGAAACACAAATACAAGTTGTCGGATGACCGAGTGCCGGCAAACTGCGCTGTGCCTCGCGCTTGAAATAACCGCTCGCATTCGAACGTAGCGCTAGCGAGCCAACCCTCGTTCTTGCTGCCCCACCCCAACGCTTTTGTCCCCACCTCCGATCGCCACAAGCCGCAACTACGTGCGCCCCGGTCCCCGGGTACCCCGCCCCGTTCACCCGACACTCCCGATTCCGCGGACACGTGCGTTGATGTCTGGCCCGAACAAACCGAGGTGGACCCAAATGTCCTCTGGTCCTACGGGACCTGAACAAGATTCGGTAAACGCATGAGCTCTTAACATTAGAATAGTTGAAAGTCTCGATAGATACGAAGGTATGCTGATGGTCAATTAGAAAAATCACTGCTCGCGACACTCTCATTATTGAAGCACTTATTGTATGTAAATTCTAAGCTTTCTTCTGCAACACAGCAATAATAAAGGGTGCCGGTCGAAAATATAAAATATTAAAATATACGTATCAAAATAATTTTCTGAATTCCATTATAACTGCATGTTTTAAACTACATTTTTTAAGCGCGATTATCATTTATATGCTACTTATGTCCCTGCATGTAAATACATATTCATTGAATAGTGGACGTATATTGGTCCGCCAGTGAGACAAAATGTATCGAAAATTGTGAAAGTAATTTCACTTTTATTTTATGCTACTTATACGTTTCGATAATGATTAAATTATAATAATTAAATCATAATGTATTGTGAGAAAATATCATTTTCTTAAAAGTAATGTCTAATTAAAATAACTATTGACTAATTGTTGTAAAGAAGAAATAAAATTGTAATAAGTTGTTTATTTAAATTAAACATTGTACACATATAATATAATTATTAAACGATAGATCCTTAATAATTTTATAGATATTTAATGTTTAAAATGTCCGTTTTCGTATCTATTAGAATATTGTAAACATTTAGATAAATTATATAATTAAATATATATGATGTAGTAGTTAGGATAATATTGTATGAAAGTATATTTATTTTTTAGTTGCATTGAAAAAGCCATTAGTTCATAAAACAAATTTATCGATATTCCATTTTGAATTCGTTGATTTTATGATTAAAAACAGAGCATTCAAATTATATATCTTTAAAATAATAAAAATAATGTTCTATAACTTTTTATAAATATATATATATATATATATATATATATATATATATATATATAGCAACAACAAAATTTTGTTAACATAAATTATATATTACGTAGATTAATTTAAATATTCGTATATTTAAAAAGATTGTTCAAAAAATAATTAAAGGTGCTTCGGATAAAAAATTAAATTACGTAAAAAATGTGAATAATACAGCTCTATTTGAACAAAAGAAGAATGTAACTAAAAGACTAAAAAAGGAGAAAGAAAACCTCTGGTATGTAGGTTTCAGTAAAACATTTTTTAAAACAAACACAATAAAGAAGGATTATTGATACAGTAAAATAGAAAGTAAAAGCGCTTATATGAAAATGATAGATTTCAGCAGAATCGCAAATGATCAATTAAAGAGAAATAATAATGCTTCGCTTAGAATGTTCTAGTTTATTTTACGACAATTAACGTAATTTTAAAGAGTTTTGGGGCATGGTCAAGCGTATCGTATAGCGTATATGAGAGTGTATGCTTGTGTGTGCGTGCGCGCGCGCTTATGCACCCGTGTACACAAGAAAGAGAAAAGTAAATTTAAGTCAAGGTGCACACCACTCGCTTTTTGTTACTCAGACGACAGATTTTTCTATCAACCCCCGGAAGTCGAAGATACTTATGAAAAATCTCTGCAGTTGGTTTCCTTATTTTTTCATAAGTTTCAAAAATATGTCTTAAAACATTATTACTTATATTCTCACGTTTTTATTGTGTATGAGTTATTAAACGTAAGGTGAGCGATATTTATGAAAAATAATTTACAAAACCCACTTCGAACAACTGGTCAATAGCGTCGGTTATACATAACCGAATTTGATTATGCGGTTCCTGTTAATTACGGAAACTATATCGAGAACTCAATGAACAACAGGAAAATTTTAAGATTTTACGAGGTTTGTTAGATGTGGACACTCGAGATTTATTTGAGAAGGAAATGAGCAGAAGAGGCCAGGAAACGAATGTGGAAATGGAAGCTCATTTTTCTTCTTTTTTGCAGCTGAATGCCACGGTTGATACATTGTCGAGTAAATGACAGAGAATACAAGATTAAAAGAGAAGGGGGCGGGAGAAAAAGTCAAAGAGAGAGAGAGAGAGAGAGAGAGAGAGAGAGTAAAAAAGAAACAGAAAAGAAATAGAAGCCCTTGGCGCATGTTTAGAACACGTGTCACCACAGGGACCAGCAATCTTCTCTTATAAGCAGTGAAACTGCTTTTTCTACTAGCATAGAACTTCTAGAATTGGCAGCTTCGTGCCAGATCATGACCTGCGTCTTGTATTTTTGGTCCTATTCTCCCTCTTTTTCTCTTTCTCTCGTCTCGCCTCCTTCCCCCTCTCCGTATCTTTCTCACTCTTACTCTTGTCATTTTCTATGTATAATACTACGAAAGCCATATAGAAGTAAATACAACAGCGTCTAGAGATACGCGTGCCGATACTTTTCATTATTTTTGCAAAGTAAGAGATCCTCCAATTATTATAGTGTATACAAACTGAGTCTAACTTATGTTATAAGATCAAATGTAAAAGAAAATGATTAACCATTTTTACATATTTGATTGTTGTTTCGAAAACTTATTCTTTACATTAAATATATATGTATTGTTGATAATTGTAATAAATTATATGATATTCAAATTATTGAATCATACGGCAATAAAGTTTGAGTATATCTGTTGCTATGATTATTAGTATTTTACTTCATTAAATTAATTTTTCCAAAAAATTAAATTAAAAATAAAATTTTTCAACTTTTAAAGTTTGTCGTTTATAATCAACTAAATCATATATTTTTAAATAAACCTACTTATTCTGAAACATACATTTTTATGAATTGTATTATTAAAATAATATTATATTGTTATTAAATGTACTGTTTTCCGCCTTATTCGAAATAATTTCAAAACAATTTTATTTCAAATTGTGTACGTTTCAAGTACTGTTTTTTGTACTTTAAGTATGTCAGTAAAACCTTGAAAAATAATATTTATAATTTTATAATGATTATATGATATTAATAAAGGAGAATACTAATTTTTATTCATTAATTAAGAAGAAATGTGTAAAGCTTGAATATTTTATTTTTCTATTCCGTTGAATTATCTAATGAGAGCTCAATGATTTCAAAGTTTGGTAACAAATTTTTTTTGAACCAATATCTTTGTAATTAAATGATTAGAAATGATATAAAAATTACTACATGATAACTTTATATATATTATCTTATATAGCCCGTTTGCCGGACTTTTTAAACTGGTATACGATAGATTATTATTATTCATGAACCAATTAATTACTTATTTCAAAATGAAATCAAGTGCAGCTATTATACCATAGGTGAGAGAAAATAGTAATGAATTTAAAGTAAAATTTTCTTGTAGATCGATAGTCATCAACCAAATGTCGTATGGCCGTCAACTTCTTGTCAGCGATGGGAAATGCATCCAGTGAACGCGAGCTAATGCAGTGCTCACAGCTTGTGCGTGATTTCCTGTTTCCTGCTTCGTTGCTTCCTTCGACACGCGCGTGCTACCGCAGGACATCGCTTCCGCGCTTTCTCAGAGCTCAATATTATACATTTTCTTTTTCTTTTTCACACCCAAGACAAAAGCGTGAATTTTGGAACTATTCGCCATTCGTTATTCGCGTCCAAACTTTCAACTGTCTTGGATTTGTTCATAATCTCCGAGATAAACATTTTTTATGAGAGCTGCGATTTATCATACTCAGAATACGAATTAAATTAAGTTCTACATTTTTAATAATCGATCATTCATTAATAAAGACTTATTTCACTGCCTGTATTTTTATGTCTCCACGCGTCCAGCTGATTGTGTGTGAAGCTGTTCGGGCTACCATCATACTATCGTGAATAGCATTAATAACAACACTTAGTCATGTAATGGCATAGGCTCGCTTATGGTACTTTTATTTGACAGTTGTATGAATGCTAAATATTCATAATTAAATGCTTATGAAAGAACTGATGCAACGAATTTTTATATATATTTTTTTATGTTAAGCGTATTTAATCAAATGTTTTAATATATACATATGTATACTAATATTGTTACACTTCGAAAATATTCATAGCATTTTTTTTGTATTGCAGAACAATTAGATCACTTGACTAATTAAAATTTATAGTCGTTACATGTGTCTTTTATTTCTTTAATTCTCCTTTTATGTCTAATTTTATATTTAATACTAATAACATACACATCAAAAATAAATTAAAATAATATTTTCCAAATAATATATATATACTTTTACATTACGTACATTAATATGTGCATTATTATTTAAAAGTTGATTTTAAAATATATTTGATCTCCACATATGCTAGTATTATTTTGAAGAAAATTTTTTCTTAATATCGGTACATTCTTGTATATGCATTAATCCTACTGAACGTAAAACTGGCAATAATGAATTTATATAAGACGATACATCTCGTATGTATTAAAAAAATCGAGGATGAATACGTTTATTCTTATTATTTTTATAGTTTAAGTATAGTTTGGTATTATTCTATTTCATTAATATATATATATATATGTGTGTGTGTGTGTGTGTGTGTGTGTGTATTATTTTCATATTATACGGCTTTTCTTAATTAAAGTACTCTTAATATTAATCGAATAAACTATTTGAATAACTTATTGTAATATTATTTTAATAGAATATAAAAAGAACGAGAAAATGATTAGATTTATTTGTTTTTCGATTCAAAAACAAATATATAACTATATTTTATAAATATTATAAAACATTAAAGAAATCTTCGATTTCAAGGAAAGAAAAACACTGGATAATATGTTTTGACACATATATGAATAATTTTTATTTATTTCACAAAAATTCTTAGTACTGATGGAAAATTTTGATTATTAATAATATTTTTATGTTTAATGAGTCAAAGTTAAAATGTATAATATAATTAAATAAAGGATTACTTTGTAATTTAAGCGAATTAGTTCATCAAAATACTTTATTTTTAAGAAAGTCCAAATTATTTTTTTTATAAATATAATATTATATAAGTTTAATATAATTAAATTTTATATTTTGTTATTTTACAAATATTAAAAATTTATTCTTTGTATTTTTATTGATATTGAATATTATATCATTCATTTAATCAGAATTCGTGTACTTATTCATTTAAATTATAATAGACAGTTAAAAAGTTTTAAAACAAAACCATGTTCATTGTAATGCAAGTGATGTTCTTAGCATTCGACGGATGTGCTAAGCAATCTATCTTATCTAGTGAATCGATTATGCTTCTAACACAAACTCACTGTTACTCTAAAACTTTTATTGATAAAATATAGATTATGAAATATATTTCATTGTCTAAAAATACTTTTTATATAAATTCGACCATATTTTGTTTATTATAGCAATTTAAATTTTGGTTAATAAAAAAATAATATAATAGCAATATGGTTATAATTTCAAATATGTAATTTTATTAAAGATATAAATGATATATAGATCTTTAATAAATTATCAAAGAAAAAAAAGCACTTGATACAAATATTAACAAAATATCTCTTAATATTATGCTTTGGTAAATTCCCTTCATATCGCATTAGTGAAGTGAAGGATACACACTATATTTTGATTCTTTAAACGTTACAATGAAGACTTTTTGATGTTTTCCGACACGTTCAAGTTTATTGAATCAGAATACATGTCATGCGTAGGTATGTATGTACGTAAAAAGAGTTTCATAGAAATTATTTATTACATAACGTTACTATAGAGGAAATATATTTTTAAATACAAATTTGCTTATAAAATATTTTTTGCATTAAGAAAAAATAAATCAATAAAGTAAAGTGTAATTTATATTAAGACCCACTTCCATATTAATTAATATTAATTAATAAGGTAAAAATAAATTAAATACTCCAGACAAATTGTATAATAATTTGATTAAATTTATTTGACATTTATTTTAATTTATTTAAAAAAAATTGAGAACATGTTTTCAATAATCACATTTTTTGTATATTAGAATCAATTATACAAATATAAAAATATGTAAATTTATTTCGCATTTATGTATATAAAAATAAATACATTCGCTCTTTGTTATTTGTAATATTAAAAATCATAGCTTTCCAATAAAAATATTTTAAATATTTTATAAAATTCAAATCATTTTACGACGTTTTCAATTTGTAACTATAACATTTTATTTTCATTTTATAATTGAATTTATAATTTTAATTCAATATGTACAATAATCTTATTTCTCAATATTCTGCTTAATATTAAAAATAAAAGTTTTAAATTTATCTTTTCCAATTCTTAATTTACAATATATTAAATATTAATAGTATCTTTAATAAAAAAATTTGCATTATAATTTAACAAATAACAGGTGGTATTTATTTTTATTTAATTCACAAACAAATATTGATTACAGAATTATACTATTTATTAATTAAATTATTGATTAAATTTTTTTTCAGTTAAACAAGTATTATTACCTTACATTGTTGTTAACGATTGATGCTGTTGCTTTTTAAGATTTTATGAAAAAAATATAGAAGCTAAAATAAAATAAACTTGATCGGATGGTATTAAACAATAAATAGATGTTTTTTTAATGTTAAATGTTAGAATTTCAAGAAATTGAATTATTCTGAAATAAGCTTATAAAAATTCTTTAATTAAGCGCAAATAAAAAAATTAATCTGCTAATTATGGTGTTGAACTTTAATTAACGGGACTGCATAAAAAGTATCAATACATAATATAAATAATATCTTAAAAAAGAAAACATACTTGAGAAAGATATTGGATAAGGCTTTGAATATAAGTTTACTTAAAGGAGCACATCGGTAGGAAAAGCATATAATTGATCGAAGAAGATTATATTGGCCGTATCAAAGTAAAATAATAAAGTTTGAGGAAAATTGTAAAATATTTGTTAAAAAAATGAAGCAGAAATTGTGGTATGGAGCATCGTTAAAGCCCATATTTTCACCATATTTTTAATACAAAAAAGGTATTATTTTTTTATTTTCACTAAGTCTTATTCACTCCAGTGCATGCTAGTTCTCTTTACGTATAAATTTCATATTTAACGGAGTACAACCACTCTGTCTCCTCGTCGGTGTACGGGTGCATGCACCCTTGAGTTTATACACGCGCGAGACTCTTTAAAATGCGTACGGAGTCGATGCGCATCTGAACATTTTCCATGCGCCTCCTCTCCTGACCCGCCTTCAAAAGATAAAACCTGACCTCGAGCGTATACCACTTCCGCCGATTGTTCCTTCCTTTGCTTGCCTTTTCTGATTTCGTCTTTCACTATTTTTGCTTTTTTTGTCTCCTCTTGTTGAAAGATTCGCAAATCCTTCGGAGAACTTCAGCTCACAAAAATCTCAATTTCCAAAAGTGCACGTATTATTATTATATTTTTTCGAACGATTAAAGGTAGATGGACAAGGACAAATGTAATATGATGAAATTAATAATGAAATTATTAAGGTGGCCTGTTAACAATAATCATAATATTTTGAAATTGTCAAATCTTTTATAATAGAGTTTTTATTTTTATTTAAAATATTTATACCGAGTGATATAGACTTTTATAAATTAGCTATGTAAGTATTAGTAAATGTGAAACATGATTATACGATTTGTTACTTTGTAACAAACCTGAAACCTCGCTATAATGTTCCCCTTGAACTTGGCAATTGATTAAAATGCATCATTTATTTATTATGTTTATTTATTAAATAAAAAATAGATAAACTTTTTAGAAATTTTTTTTTCAAGATTAAATTTGAATAAATTCATGAAATTTTATAGCGTACATTATAAGTACATTGTAATTTGAGTTTTCTTGTAATAAAATTTAACCCGACAGCATTTATATTATACAATTCCATTAGTTGTTCGAACGAACACATAAATATAAATAAGGAGTATGCATTCACATTGTGCCAGAAATAACTACAAAGTATTACTGACATCTGGTTATATCGTAACCAATCTATGATGATATGCATACTCATTTTTTTAATTTCTATCCCAATGCATATATAATACAAAATTAAATAAACTGTCATTAAAAAGAGCAAAATAAAATTTAAATTAAGACGACACTTGAAAAATTTTATATTAAATTTTTAATGATTTTTATTAAATTTATATTTAATTTTATCATTAAAAGTCATTCTACAGGCAAGCATTTGTTTATGTTATTGACATGTATGTGCATTTCATTTATGCCATTATTATCCTAGAATTAATTGCAATTTTATTGTCGCAGTATTCGCAGTTATAGGCTCAAGTTCAATTTATAGCAAAGCATCATTTAAAGTATTACATATGCTTATGCATTCATTATTCCATGATAAAAAATATATAAAAAAAGCAATGTAATACTGCTTTGATAATTTCGATATTATAGCCATTTCGTCAGAATTTCTTCATTGAATATAAAGCTTACGGTGTGCGCAAAAGCACGAGATGTAAACCACTTCTATTGCATATCTTTGAATATTATCTTGGAACTTAAGAATTCGCTCGATCTCCGGGATTGAGTGCGTATTTAAAAGCGTATGTGCGTTCAGAGGTGTACGACTGCGATTTTTTGCGTCTGGGTTATACTCGTATAAAACGCTGCATTTGCCGGGAGTGAAGGAGTGAAAGGGTTTTACGTACCCAAAATAACTTGCTAGAGGGATTTAATACTGGGCCAGACCGCAAGGCGCGAAAGAATGAGCGAGCGAGTGAGTATATATATATATATATATATATATATTCACACACACACAAACACACACACATGCGCGCGCGCACTCACAAGAACACACACGCGAGCGCACTCACACACATATATATATATATACGTATTCGTTCTGAGAGAGAGAGAGAGAGAGATGGCGATGCACTGCCATCATATAATGTTTTTTACTACAAAATAGGCTACCGTATTTGCATCAAAATAAAGCCTTCAAAACTGAGAAAAGATGCGTGATAAAAATATCCTCGCTCTCGCCACATGCCAAAGTTCAGTATAATATAATACTATTTTCCATTTTGCTGCATTCCAAATAATCATTAATTGTTATTTTCATCTCAAATTTCTAGCTAAACTATAATAAAAATGGATAAATAAGTTTTAATATCACTGGTATATTTTCTCTATTTGGCCATTCATCGCACTCGTTGGTAAGATCAAATTTGTCTTACGCTTTCCAATTATAGAAATTTCATAATATTTTAAATTACAATATTTTTTAATAAATTTTACTGGGTAAATGCCAAATTTTTATAAAAAAAATACATTGTTTATTATTATAATATAGTAATATAAATGTTTTAATATGCTAAATTTTATGTATAAGTAAAACGTATAATAGCTTTATTACATTATATTAATAATAATCATATGCAAAATATAATGATATAGTCACACATAAAAAAAAAGTAAGAGACATAATAATGAGAAATTAAAAAATATAATTAAAAGATTTACACATCGCGAACTTTTTTTTATGTAGACAGAAATTATTAATCGAATATTGATGTGGATACTGATTTAAGAAAGAGAGAGGCTTAACTTTAATTGAGCCAACAATTAAGGACACATCCTAGAATTAAATTCAATTAAATCTATTGTCGACTAGATTACATATCCTATTTAATGGATGCATGCACCATAACAATATATTCTAAAGAAAATTAGTATTTTCTTTAAGTTTGTATTTTCGTTAAGAAAATGAGTAAACTGGATATAATTAGTATGTATTCATGCATAATTCTTATTTTCTTCTAATAATTATAATTCTGAAATAATGATTATATAAATTGATATGCATGTTCACAAGAAATATTATTATTTTCATTGATAATAAACTTTTGCATCGTTGAAAATGATACATCTCCGTAAGCGTTGGGTGAAATTATTTTACAGTCAAAAAAGTATCCTCAATTAGCGTAAAAATTTCAATATTATTCACTTAAAATCTACAAATGTCAAGAATATGGCTTACTTTCGTGCATAATATTTTTTCATTTCTATAATAATATTGATTTTCTTCACTGATAAAGGACTGAATAAATACTTATAATTCACGTCAATGGGCAGTACTGCCAGAATTTAATAAATTTTTTACATTTTTTTAATAATTCTTTCTTGTTTATTAAAAACATTTTTGTACTTTATTATCCTTATTTCTTTGTGGAATGGGCAAATTTAAATAATATTGAAAATATCTGGCATATCCTCGTAAGGTTCGTCTTGATTAAAGTTAAGATCTTCGTTGCTTTGATTAGCGGCTATTGGAGTATCAGGAACGAGTTGCACGATAAAATTACTTTGCCAATATTGGCGCCATCGTCTCCCATGTAGTCTGATGAACAAAGTATTATTTGATCATCATGATTGATATATTACGATAACATTATAATAGCGTTTCACAATTTCTATCTATTATAATTCCATTTGTAATTTTAGCAAGGCTAAAATCTCCTTAGAAATCTACTTTTTTTATTTTATTTTCACAAACATTAATCGTACTCTAATTCTACTAATAAGAGTTCTTGTTAAATTATCTATGAATAATTTGTCCTTTGAATTTAATGATGGGTAACAAAAATAAAAAATGCTTGATAAAAAAAAAATAAAACAATAGAAGACGTATAAAAAATAATGAAAATTCAAGTTAAATAATGGAGTGATTTATAATGAAATACAACAGTATTCATATTTTGTAATTGATCATACGTATACATGCATTTCAGTATTTGTGTAGGGCATATTCACATGAAAAAACATTTAAATAAGAAGTAAATACAATATATTTAAAATTTTGATCGAATGAATGGTTTTAATCACTTAAAATATACAGTTCTTGTTTTGTACTTCAGAGAACGCGATATCGATGATTTCCATTACATTTTGATAATTGAAAGCAGAAAAAAAATAGAAAGACAAAAATGTGTATGGAAAATAATAAGGAAAGAATAGTACCTTTGTAGCGTTAGTAACCAGCCCCAATAGGCTACGAGGGTTAAGGAACAGGTTGGTAGCAAGGCGACTATCGTCCAGGGTATATCGCCGATCCTATTCTCCAGGGCCATTTTCAACGTCATCGCACATACATACGCCGAGAATACGGCCAGCGGCGTCGTCACCACCAAATAAAGCGAGTCCAGCAACATCTAAATAGCCGACGTTCATAATTCGCTAATGTCGTTTAGTTCGTTCAAGCATGCGAGCATCTTAAAGCAATGCCAACGTTTCTTCGCTACCAGCTCGATTATAACTTATCTATTATTCTTTATTTGGATATGTTGTTCTTTCCAAATGTTATCAATTCTACTTTACGAGACTATGAAATAACTAATTTTTATTAATTACCATTTAAGTATACTCTCATTCAATTCTTCATTAAGCGCATATGTCATTCAGAGATATTTCAGAAAAAATACAAGTTTTTTATACATTATAATTTAGGAATACAAATTGTAAATTTTCAATATTTAGCCTAATAATATTGAAAATAATTAAATAAATGCATAATAAATTATTTCAAAAGCCTCTTGCATTTATTATCCAATAAGAATTAGAAACATAACAAATTTGTTTGTTATGCCAAACGTCAGAAATGGTGAATACATAAATATGATTTGAATAAAAATAATTTATGGTTGACAAATTAAAACGATTAAGCAATGCTGTATATCAAAAATGAAAGACAAATATATTTTTGTTCAAATTTTGGTTCGTATTGATTTATTGGTCCGCTAACTAACAAAATAGTTATTTGATAATACGTAAGTTTTCAATACGTAGAATATAAGGAGGAAGTGGAGAAAATGACGAAATCTACAAGAATATACTTGACGTGTTGCAACGAAGGTCCTGATCCAGATAAGAAGGCTACGTAGAATCCCATGACGGGGAACTCTTATTGTCGCGTACCTATATCCGCATAATTCACACCGTGTATGTCCCGATTCTGTCAGCCATCGCTCAAGGCACTTGGTGTGTACCAGCCCTACTGTTCCTCGACATCTTAAATAACAAATAGTTTTTAATTATTTCTCAAACCGCACCTCTCCTTCTCAATATTAAATTCCAAGATAAATTAAAAATCTCTTGAATCCCAAGTTTTAATTATTATTGATTGATTTTATTTATATTTTTCTTAAAATAATTAATTTTCCATTTGTCTGTTCTCTTATTTTCATGCTTTAATTATATTTTTACAATACTTTCTTACTAATATATTTTGAATGTGTCACACGAATTAAAGATTTTTTGATAATCATTGAAATAATCTCTGAAATGGTACTTAAATTTGTGTAGCCAAAGATTGAAAATTTTGAAGATAGTAAAAAAAATTTTAATTACCTGCAAGCTGAAACCAATAAGCCAAGATCAAAGTTGACCAAGGAAACCGCATTACCAATTCTATTCACATTTTCTAATTCTTGTTCATCGCTTCTCAAACAGCTTTGATTTGACGTCGAGTTACCCATATGGCAAATTCTGCAAATATCATTATTGCTGCTACTGCTGCTTGACACTGGTACATCTTCTATATATATATATATATATATATATATATAAATTTATTTTTAACACTTAATTTTTATAAGATAAAATACTGGAATCTTTACGATATTTCATTAAATGTTTACTAGACTATTTCTGCACATGACTTTGATACATTACAAAGCATTATATATAATATAATAAGTAATTTAAGCGAATGAGTAATTTAAAAATAATATTCAAAGCATAGTTATAATAGGATTCTGATTGAAATACCATTGATTTTGCCGATAATGTCTTTGCTATTCTTCTTGGCTTCTTTAGTAACTTTTTCTTCGGGACTGCAATAAGTTTCCTTGGCTTTATCATGATGCTCTTCTGAATTTCGATAATAATTAGAAGTTATTAGTTCTGAAAAAATTTCATATCCCGTGAGATGCTGCAAAACTTTATTAAATGACCTTTCGGCAGACAATAAAAAAATGTGAAAGAACTAATCTAACCTATCGTTTGAATTTCGGTCTCTTCGATTTCAGGTTGACATTCCTCGTTGTGTGACATCAAAATTAAAAATTTATCATGGTCAAACGCAGTACTTTTGAAATCCAAAATCGATTTGTCAATTTTATTTGATTATTCATTCATAATTTATGATTTAAAGAGAATATCTTAAATATTGTGACCTGTCATATTCTACGCATTTGTCATTTGCATGGTCATTTGCGTTTTTCGTCTTTTTTTTTTTGTTTTTTAATTAAAACATAGGCATTTTATTCCGCATGAAGTAGGCAATCTTTCGAACGGTAAAGTTCGAATAATTGTTAACGTCGCTGACGACATTTCGGCTAGAAATAGATATACATATATTTGTACTGATCGTAAGCACCTGTGCACATGTGCGTACGCATTGAAACGCATATGTATTATTAATCCAAGGGAGCGCGAGTGTACACTCAAAAGATGGAAGATGGTGGAGGGTGGAAGGTGGGGAGAAAGCGAGATATATTCGCGAGCATGGCTGCTGTAAACTAGTTTAATTTAGACACGACGCATCGACTCTTCGAGCTATGCATCAAGTCAGACAAGCAAGATTGGAGGATTCCGCATTCTCTTCTTTACTTTTTATTCTAAATTTTAAAATATAGTCGCGCAAAAAAAAAGAAGCTGACTACTAACGATAAGCACAGTTTATAATAAATTTTAAGAACTTCTTAATATTTAGCATTTATTGTCTCAAACATAATTATCATTGCTCATCCATATAGATAGAACTCGTTATTCTTTACCAATTTATTTTTAAGATTAAGAGTTTTAATAACAATTTTAATAATATTCGGAAAAATACAGATTTCTGCCAGAGCACATAACTAAACAACAAAAGCATTCCTCTACATTTACTCGAATAGAGCATAAAAATTATCGTTTTATTCAGAATAATTAAAGCAAAAACTTATATGTTTAATGTTTAAATTACTATAATAATTATATAATTAGTATATAATTATTTATATATACTTATTTAATTATGATAATAGTTGGTATGCGACAAATAAGTATTAGCTGAGCTATCGTTGTTAGGTTCGTTATATACTAAAGATAAATGCACACTCCCTGGAAAGTGTGTAAATATTTCGAATCATTGAAAAATTGCTCTCAATTTTTAGAGCAAATTTAGTGAAATAAAATCAAGCCAGTTACAGAGCTTTGGAACAAAAACATTTATTTGCGCATAGTATGAATATCAAATGTTAATTTATATGTAATTAATTGATCGAAACAGGATACAGTGGTAAGTATATTAAAAAAATATCCAAAATAATACAAAAATTAGTACCAAAGCTATTTCAAGTATAAGTAGTAGGGTTTCTATTACTATTTAAAGTGCGCTATATATTGCTAGCACTTCGAGCAACCATCTTCTTGTTTCTGTGTGGTTTAATAGTAGCTTGTACATGTATATGTGCATCTAACAAAAAATATTTCTAATATTTAAAAACATTAAAGTTATTTGATTATTAAACTTATTTGTAATTATTTTCCTTCGTTTGTTTAAATTATTAAGAAAACAAGCGTAAAAAGCGTAAAAGTAAAACATATAATCAGTTACAATTTTTTGTAATAAAAATGTTTGTTTTAATTTATTCTTGATACACCCAAAACCGATCAAACTTAATAAGTGATATTACGTAATTACCAAACATAATTAAAGTTGCAAATCATAATTTTTCTTAAATTATATTTATATTTGGTTATTTTTATCGTCTCTTAAAATATCATAATATGCTATAATAATTCTATTTTTTTACATCAAAATATAATTTTTAAAGCGCTTAGTGCATTTTTTACGAGACAAAAATTAAATTTTATATTTTGAAAATAATAAATCGAATTTACATAATGTCTCTTCAATATTTCAATTAATCGATCAAATTATTTGCTTTAATTGTAATATTTTATTTATTATTTACTTAAATAGTAAAAAAAATTAATTGTTTTCAAAGAAAAGCTAAAATAGATTCTTAAATATCCAAGCTCTATCGGCTCTTTATACTTAATAAACTTTAATATTGAAATATATAAAAATACAATTTTTACTATCGCGTTCATTTAATAAAATATTATATGACAATTGATTATGTTTCATTAAAATTTTTATCTATTTCCTTCTTCACTATCATTAATGAGTAAAATTCTTTCTAGTGTTCTATTAAAAACAACAATTTATTTTATAAGAATGAAATCGATGTTTAAATAAAAATTACAATTTTCATGTATTCGCTAATTATTTGAAGAATTCGGTAAAATATGGATACTTGGGTTGGTATTTTTATTGCTTTTTGTTCAAAACCTTTTAATGAAATGGTCAAAAATTGATTTATTAGAATTAGGTTTAAAATAAATTATAATATACAAATTCGATAATTTAGATTTTTTGCCGAAAAAAACTTTTATCACGATTTATTGATTATAATATGCCTAATAATTAATAATTTTATATTAGATTATTTTTATTAGTATTTTCCAAATATATTTTTTATATTTTTATTAAAATATGCACATAAATTTTTGTTTTTCCTTTGAAGTTTTAGTAAAGATATATTAGAACTTTTTAAGTGTTTAAAACTTTTTGTTTTTGTTTATTGTAAGCTTTTATTATTTATGTTTTATAGATATGTATTTCTCGTCGGGAATATAAAATTTATAAAATCCAGAATATTTTTACTACATATCAAAATGTGTTTCAATGTTAACTCATCATCTGATACTGTGCATTGATTACAACAGCAAATATCACTTAGTGTTATTTATGAAGTATTAAATCTAAATTCTAAGATTTTTTTAGTATATATTATTAAATAATCTTTTATGGGCTATTTAAAATAGTCATGAAAATTACTATGTACATCAAACAATAAGTGCTCACATAAATGGATCAAAGTCAAATACTTGTAATAAGCAGTGTGGGCTTTCAGAAAATAATACGGTTTGTGAATAAAATTGGAAAACCAAGATGTATTAATATTATCATAGACTGTATCGATATACAGAGTGTGATTGGTGGTGATAGGGCGGAAGTAAAAACAAACAAACGGAAGATGGTAAATGAAGAAAGAGGAAAAAAGCAAGCATATTGTATCTGCGTTTACAGAGGATTCGTTAATTTTACAGCGTTTTCTACTTCAATATTGTCAAGTTAGTCGGATCTTCAATTGTCTATTAGCAATTGATCCTTATGATAAATATTTCTTCATATAAATGGGCCAAGACTATTAATGCAGCATCATATACGAAAATAGTGAGATTCATGTGGAATGAAAATTATTGAATAAATAATCGCGTATGTAAAGTTCTTTACGTTAATTATTTAGAAATTGATACAAAAGTACATATTTATGGATCAAACATTGACCCTTGGCAAAGGGTAGAAGCGCAAGAAACATGAAATGGCCCATGCTCAACTTACAGAGTTCATCCGCTTGGGCCACGAGTACAACAACTTTCCAAAGTTGAGCGCTTCAGCGTCATTAGAGCTGCGGGTGCCACTCGTGAGTAATTTTAGCCTGCGAAGCAGCCTGCATTTGTTTGGCATCCAACGCCGTCTATTTAACGCTGTATATACGTATGTACACCCAGTCTCTCCCGATTAGCTGAGATTTCTTGCTCACTGTTCCCAATTAAAGCAGCTTCGTTATAAAAGCCACGCGGGTACGAGGCTAAAGTCGAGGCGCTCGCTCAAAAGTACTCAGTCCAAAACATGAGCTTGTAGAATTCTATTAATTTACGAGTTAATATAAACATACGCATTGATCTCTCATACGTCGTTGTTATGACTTCCAAGTTGATCAAATTTTTATTGAAAATAGGAGCTCCGGATAGAATGCCGCGAGACAGTTAGATCCTCATTTTTTATTTAAAACGTTTCCGTTCGTTTTCATGCCCTTATTTAAGGTCAAATACACTTTAGTGTAAATGTCAGAATACATAAATTGCTCGATAAACGATAGAATGAATGTTCAGCTTTTAATGGCATTCAATAGTTCTATTAATATAATTAAGTTGAGAGCTATAATTTTTTATTCTACTGAGTTCTTATACACGTAATATTTTGTAACATATGACTATATATACTTACATCTTGCATATCAAATTATAACTTACATTTTATATCCACATTATTGCAAGAATCAAGTTATTCTTTTACAAATTAATTCATATTCCTAGAATTTTTTCCTAATTCATTATATAAATGCATTTTCAAAAGTAGTGTATTAAATTCATGTATTTTTTAACCGTATGCTTTCAAAGGAAAAATAACATTTTTTAAAATCCTATCTAAAATTTAAAATTTATTCGTTCATATTTTAATTTCATTTAAATTTATTCTATTTTTACATTTACAATAGATAATAATAGAAAATATGAATATATAATGTAAATATATAATGATACTCTGAACTAAATAATCACAAATAATTTTTTTTTTGGCTACTGTACATTACATTATTTAGAAGTTAACGAAAAATTCTAATTTTAACTGAATATGATCACAAATTCTACAAAGAAAGTTGAAATTTTTCATTTTTAACTTAAAATAATGGAATGAATGATTATTGCAATAAATGTATATCAGTTTTATAAAAAACCCTTTACATATTTTATTATTTCTGTACAAAAAATTATTGATAGTTTTTAATTATTTGCGTTATATAGAAAAAATATATTCACATATAAAAGTTGTGTTTCTTATAAAGTTTTTATTTAAAGTTTATTAAAATCACATGTTTCTTAAGTCTCCTGGATAAGTTTTACCCCATTATATGTGGTTTATCTCAACCAACGTTTTAGATTACATTAATTCGAATAGATTTTTCAAATCATAAAATAATTAAAAAATAGAGGGCAGTATTTATTAAATAAAAAATTAAAGACAGGCAATTTTTAATTTTTGACGAAATGTATCTTTCTGTAGGAAAAGCTATGCTATAATACAGTTTTATTTCCTAAGAGCTATAATGAAATGCCAACAACGAATCACCCATGCCTTATTCATAATTATAAAGCTTTTTAAAGCCAAAAACGCTTTTTTCAGTCCACAAGGAATTCATAATTCTTTTTTTCTTTTTTTAACGAAAAATGTACAAATTTAAAAATTTAAACGTATGTGTCTGTATGCATTTATATGTTTTTACACACATACACACACGCCCTAACGTACAGGCACACGCGCACACAAAATGTTAATATATACATAACTAAAAATTACTTAAAACTATGTAATTTTTTGTATTTTGAAATTGTTTGTATAAGTCTTTCATTATTTATTTTGTTAACATCTTATTAGTCTTGTGATCAATGATGTGAGATGTTTAATTCATTTTTAAAATTAAAAATAATACCGCAAATTATACTATTTAATATTTTCTCTATCTACTTTGTAAAAAAAATATACAATTTTGCTTCGAAAATAAAATAAAGATGAATTGATTTTCTCCATAGTTTACTTTTCAAAGCTAATTTAATTGTTAATATTTTAAAATAATAAAATGAATTTTATAATAAAAATAAAACAATATTTTTATCATTATAAAAAAATTAATATCATCATTTTTATTAAAATATATCATAATAAAGATTTTTTCTTTCATTAAATAAAAAATTTAGATTATATTGTATAAACGCATGAAAATAAAATATAAAAAACGCTTCCGATTTTATTAGCTATAATTTAATATTTTTCTTTTTCTAAATAATGTTTGATTACGGGCATGTGTACATGTGCGTACACATTATACCTACATGAATATATGTACTTGCAATAATTAGTCATTGTAGGAACCATTATTCGTTACCCACGAATCGACAACATGCACATTATAGAGAACATTTTTGAAAAAAAAACAGCTAACTAATCCCTAAAATGTTCTCTTATTAATTGTTATTGTATGTTATAAATAATATTTTTCACAAAGCTCCAATCATTTTATCATTCAAATTGACGAATTATGTACATAGATCGCATGTTATGTTCCAGTTTCAATTTCATGCTCAATACGATTTCAAAACGTTCATATACATATACGACATAATATGAAATAATGAATATATGTTATTATAGGAATAATCCTTTCGAATTCTTCATCGCATAAGATAAAATAGAATACTTATTCCTTATTCATAGTTAGTTATAATCATGCATGTAGCTATCATTTCAGAATGAGAAAGACATGTTTACTTTCATGAATATATATATATATATATATATATTCATTGTAAAAACATGGTATTTTCTGATATTGTCGGAATCAAAATATTCTCAATGAAAAAAAAACTACATCGTGGCTCGAAACAAATAAATTTTTTTAAAATGTATCGACAATCATCGGCATCATCATGTCATCATCGGCGCCGTCATATTATTATCAGCATCGTCATGTCAACATCATCATGGTCGTGGTCGTGGTCGTGGTCGTGGTCGTGGTCGTGGTCGTAGTCGTGGTCGTTATCACCATCAGCACCTCTACCATTACCATCATCGCTACCACCGTTACCACTACCACCACCATCACTCCCAATATATATCATTACCTTCACCCTTATCATCATCTCTATCGCAAATATTAAAATATCTTATATCATTTAATTACAACAAACATAAAAAGCAAATAAGAAACTGAACCATAAGTATTAATTATTTCCTTTTACATGTATCTTTATCTCTTATGGTAAATAGCAGTTTACATATAAAAGTACGAGCTAGAGAGAGTGAGGGAGAGAGTGTGAGAGAGAGAGAGAGAGAGGCGGAGGGATGAAATAAGGAGGAAAAGAGACTAAGCTGAGCAAGTATTTTGAAAATTACAATCACATACTCTTTTATTACAACGAATTCAATGCTGTATTCACAAGAAATACCGTGCAATGTATTTACCAAAGACACGGTAGTTCTTAGAAGAATCATCCTTATGCATTATGTTAAGTAAAATAATAATAATAATAATAATAATAATAATAATAATAATAAACATTATAATAAAAGAGCATAACGACAAAATACAGGACAGTTGACGCTCGCTCGCTTGTGTGTATCGGGTGCGTGTGCATGTATAGGTGCATTTGTTAAGTGTTTGGTCTGGCGGTGATTTTTATATGGCTGCAACCGCGGCAGCAGCCGTCGTTGCAGCAGAGGCTGCCGGCGCCGTCGACGTCACCGAGGACGAGGACTTCTTTTTGAGAACGATGTCCTTGATGTTGAGATTGACCTTTTCCTTACGTGGTGGAGGTACTGATTGGAAACAGAATCGCTTGAAGGCTTCGAGTTCGCGCTCAGCATCGTCCATCTCGCCGTCCTCAAGGTCTATATCTTTGGGCGTGAATACGCTCTCTGGAAAAAACACCGACTCAATGTACCCGCCCTTTTACTTAACCCCGTCATTCGAGAGAACAAGCAATCACGGACCATCGCTCATTCCTTAAAATCATTTACAAATTTAACGCTTTAGGTGAACTGTACGATTGTGGACTTTTCTTTCTATCCTTTTATTGAAATTATGTTCCAATTTAATCGCAATACTGTGTGTGCTCATTTCACCAGCGATTAATTAGTTCAGCTTTCATTTACTTATAAACCGTAGATGTTACTTCTCAGAATAATCGCATACTGCTAATAGAGTATTTATTGAAGTTATTAATACAATTGAATATGAATCTTTTTTATAAATCTCTGCGGATATACAATTTCAATTGAGTATGGTTGCCGATTATAAAATAACCATATTTAGTTCCTAAATAAAAATGTTATTGTAATAACGCTATTTAAAGTAGCTTTGGATCAAGTAGTGAAGTGAATATCAATGCTAATTAATTGAAAAGCTAGATAGGGCCAATCTATTAAAACGCGATTAAATTAGCCTAACATCAAAATTGTTCTTATTGAAATACAAAATTTTCCAATTTCTGCTAAATATATACTGCATTAAATATTTAAAAGACGGAGCATTGTGGTCCATTGAATTCCTTTACTAGAAGATTAAATAAAAGAAAATAAAGTGAGAGAGTGTAGAATATCAAGGAAGGAACGCACGCACGCACGCACGCAGGACACGCGCTCGCGCGCGCATACATACACACACACACACACACACACACACACACACACACACACACACAAAGAGACACATCTGTCGCACATTTGTCACAAATGCTGCAAAAGAGAACCCAAAAGATCATTTCTATTTTAAACCCACAACTAATCACGGCGAGCTGAGCTTTGCAAAAAGAGAAACTCCATAAAACATATAAAAATTGATTTTACTATTTTTTTCTTTTAACCTTCAGCTACGTATTATTATTTACCACATTTTTATATCGGTCTTACACGAGTAGAATGTTTTTCTCAATTCAATTTAAGATTGAAAGTTTTAATGCATACTTCACAAATAATTAATTTATTAATTTATATAAATTACAAAATTCCTTTGAAAAACTGTGTATAAAAAAGGGTTAAATTACGTTGTACAATATTTGATTAATTAAACACAAAAATACATGATAGAATACGACTAATTGAATGAATTAAAACTCCATAATTTTTTAATTCTTAATCTTATAAATATTGAGAAGAAAATTATATTTGATTTCAGGATGCGTTTTCATTTATAGAATAATTATTATTAATAGTTTAAAAATACTTTTCTTTATTACAAACATATTTACATATTTTCATAATCAATTTGAAAAGAATAATTACGGAATCAACAGCATAAAAACGCTAATTCACCTTTAATAATCAGCTCTTAATTATTTTTATATTTTCTAAAAAGCTTATCTTAGAATAATAATTGTCTTTTTCCTTCAGCTTTATTTTTAACTTTATCATTAAATAATACTTGCAATAAATTCCTAAGTTGTAATATCACATGAAATTCATTTAAATAACAAAAAATATATAGTAATCTATCAATGTGCGAAAGATTGAGCTATGATAAAAAACTTCAAAGTTGAAGACTTAAGATGGCTTCCTGATTCTTTTCTTATATTCGCTATTTATTTATATATTATATTTTATCAAGATAATACTATATGTTTATTTTATTAAATTATTGACAAATTAATTGTAATTTTATATTTGAACAAATATACTTTTTACATTGATAATCATCAAATTATTTTATACAGCGAAATAAAGTAAGTATGTTGTGTAATAGAGGAATTGTTTAAAAGTAAATGTAATTTGCAAAAATATATTCAAAAGACAATGTTAGTTTGATAATAAAATATATTGCTGGTGGGGCATTATTCAATACCCAATTTGCTTTTTACAAATTGATAAAAAACAACAAAAAAATAAATTAAAATTATAATCTTAAATTAAGGAAATATTCAAAAAGCCATCTTTTAACAATGTTTGAAGGATTTTTTTTATAAATATTAATATTCTTTCTCACCAACGAGGTTCCAGTCATCGCCACATTGTCGCACTCCATTTCCTCGCTTCTTCTTCTTACGACTCTTGGCACTTGCATTTCCATACAAACTGTTTCCCTTTGACTCCTCAAAATATTGTTGTTGCTGATTATTGTTAAATGGATCAGTGTTCCTAATTTTTGTCAGCGTTACACTCGTACCCTTTAAGTTAATTCCATTTTCGGGAATATTTGGCGACTGACCGTTCGTCACCTTGCTAATTTGGATACTAGAGAGACCATTATTGAAAAGTGTTGCAGATGTTCTATCGTGATCAGGTTGTTGAGATAATCTTCTACGTAATTCTGCGAGATCAGATGATAATTGAATTCCAGTAGAGCTTTTTACAGTGCTTGATAATTCGCTGTTATTCATGAAACTGTTGTTACCGTTGACCTAAAATGTCGATTAAAAGTTAAATCTTTTATTAATTTATTTATTATTTTTTTCAAAATATAATTTATTTTCTCTTAAAGTTTTCAAACTTGAATCAAAATAGCTTTACGGACTTATTATGTTGACAAAAAAAATGTCTTTTTATTAAATATGCAAATTTTCCATGTAAACAAATATCAAAATTATTCTAAAATGTATTAGATTGTTTTAAAAAATAAAGTTATATTTTAAATATAAAAAAGTTATATCAACGGAATTCGTCTTACTTATAAGTAAAGTTCAAATGTATGAAAAATTTAATTTTAACACTAGATTGAATTTATTTATTAATCGATGATTATTGGTTATGGAAAAATTAATTTGAATAAAAAATTTTTATGAATGTCAATTTTAAATAAAAATAAAATCTTAAAGAAAATTAATAAAATTTATATAAATCATTTAATCAAAATGCTTTATGACTTCATTTCATTAATAAATATTTTTATTCAGATACCAATTTAGGTATAAAAATTTGAAAGTAACTATTAGAATTATTAAAGTTTATCAAATTATTTGGTAATTTGATAGTAAAAATAAAAAATATAATATTGCTTTGTATTTTCAATTTTTACTACATATTTTTAGATTTATTATATTCGTAAAATTTATTAAAAAATTGTTATCACTAATTATTCACTAAATATATTATTCAATAAGTACTATATAAACGTACTTGAATTACTTGCTTACATTAAACAAACGAAAAGATATTATCAACTAGTATTGTTATAGTTTGGAAATATAAAGGTAGTTATAATCACACCTTAACAGAATCATTTGTTGTGGTACTTCCTTTGACTATAAAATCAGGTTTCGGTGGTGGCTGCAAACCTGCGTTGATAGCCTGTTGAAGAGCCGGACTTCGAATCGTTACCATGCCGTTCTCTGCGACTTTAATGATTGCTGCTTGCTGTGTACTAGGCTCTATTTTTGGAGGTGGTGGTCCAAATGCTGGGTTTCTTATCGTCACCATATTTGTCGAAGGGTTGTGAAGTATTCGCGCAGGTTCAACATTTAGGTAGTCGCTCGAATGCTGCTGCTGATGTTTGTTACTTTGTGATAAGTGAATGCCATTATTACTTTTTTCATTACCATTCATTAAAATTGGATTTTTATTTTTCTTTTTTTTCTTTTTTTTCGATGTTAATGACTGATTATTCGAGTCCTTCGATACATCTGAAAGCAATAAAAAGTACTTTTATGACGTATTCAGTAGGATAGACTCAAATATCGGTATTCAAATCAAATAAATTAAAAATTGCAATGTTTTAATTAGCTTTACTCAAGTAATTTTTAATTATTATAAATGTATTACAGTATGAGTAATGAATATAAAATTAAAAAATCTCACTTATATTAAATTTAAGCTTGTCTATTACATTAGATATCGTAAAATTTATCAATGGGTTATTATCGAATTATAAAAGCTGAAAAATAAATAGTGAGAACTGTATTCTGTAATATTGAAATTACATTCTATATCATACATCATTCTATAATTTTATGTAATATATGATATATATATATATATATATATATATATATATATATATATACATACACACACAAATAATGAAATAATGTATATTAAAATTATAAAAATAAAATAAATACATTAATTAATAATATAACTAATTTTTCGAATTTTACCGGTAAAAAATTAAGAAAAATGCGGAAAAAATGATTAAAACACTATTTAAAAATTTCAATCTTAGATTAAATCATTTCTTTATTAAATATATTGAATTTAGAAATAAAACAATTCATTTACCTTTATCTATATTTTTTGGTATTAAATCTTGTTTCAATCTTCCTGTATCAACGACAATTACATTTCCAGTACCTTGTGAACTTCCATAATTTGGTGTTTGGATACCACTCATTGGTGCAGCAATAATTGTAGTCTGTTTTGGTGAGTTGTTAGCAGGTTTTGGAGCAGTGGTCGATTTTAAAGGAAGAGGTTTTACTGGAGCATCGACTTTAGTGATGGTGATACCAGGAGGAAGTTTTAAATTTTCAATATTTATACTAGATGGTGTATTATTTGTTTCTTTGCAATAATTATTTAATGAAGTATCGACCTTTTCTCTTTTTTGATTTTGTATAACCTCGTTACTTTGTTTTTGTTTATTTGTTGTATTTTGAATTATTTTAGATAGCTTTTGATTATCAAGTTTTGCTAATACAACATTCTGATTACCATTATTAGAACTATTATTACATTTCCCTGCTTTTCCAGAATTGGTTGAAATGTTATTAATTTTTTTCTGATTTTTATTAATTTTAACATTTTTGTTATTGGAATTAGTATTAGTAGGTTGCTGATTTTGTTGCTGTTGTTTATTTGGAATGGTAGGCTGAGTCACAGTCATCTAAAAAACAAATAAAATTAATTTGATTGAAATAAATACCACACACACACGCGCGCGCGCACACACAAAATTTAATGTTTTCAAATATTTAGAATAAACATAATACATATTATGTTAAAATATTAAATTTTAATATAAAAATTGCAATTACTTATGAGTCATTCATTTGATATTGGCTATTCATTACTTGTATAATTATTTATAAACAAATAACGAGTTATAACAATTTTCACTGCAAATTGTACTTATAAAAATATGATGAAAACTTATGCATCAACTGTAATAGCTTGTAATTTATTAAATTATATAAATTAAATTATTACATAGAATTAAGCGAACTTATAAATATAATATATAATTCAATCTGCAATATCACAAGTGAACTTAACATTTTTTAAATATATACAACAGTATAAATAAATATATAATAGTATATTATAATTTAAGTCTGAAAAAGTATATCTATTTAAATCGTCACATATGTACTATTTTAAATCAATAAAATTCATTTATTTTAATTAAAATGTAATTTAATAAAATATGACTTTTTAACAATAAGATATATTCTTATCTGTTTAATGCTTAAGTTATATTATTTTAAAATAATTTTTATTTGTATAAATTTGAATAAACTAAGAATATAATTTATATTTCATATTTTATAATTTATATTTATGTAAACGAATTGTACATGAAAAAATTATTCAAATAAAAAATAGATTTAAATACCTTAGATAATTTTTTATGTATCATACTATTTTCTTGTTTATTAGAATTTTCATTTACGACAATTTTCATTATGTTTTCTTTATTTTCACTATTTCTCTTTTTATCCTTTTTAGATTGTATACTTTTAGTCTCAAGAATACTATTATTTTGTTGGTGGCGTGATTTAGATTCTTCTTGTTGTTTTCCAGTTTTAGATTTATCTTTATTTGCATGCTGATTTTTCGAGTTTTTCACTTCTTGCTTTTGGCTTTGCTCAGACTTTATATTACTATTACTATTACTATTACTATTACTATTACTATTACTATTACTATTACTATTATTAATATTATTACTATTGTTATTATTATAAGATCGAAATTTATTGGCAGTTTGTGGTTGCTGTTGATTACATGAATTATTATTACCCTTATTTTTCTTTTTTTTATACGAAGCTTGAGACTGTTTTTCTGCTGATGAATCTTTCGTTTGACCGTTAACTAAAGTAAATAAAACTCTATCTTCAGCCGGTGTTTGGCCCTTCAATGTGATCGTCACAGTTGGTTCAGCATTATTTGATTCCATAATTCTTTTAATTGTGACAATTTGAGATTGACTTTCTGAAGTTGATTGTTTACTCTCGAGCTCATTCTTCAGTGCTTCTTGTTTTTCCATTTCACGCCTTAATTTCTTCCTTTCTTTTTTAGTTAAATTACTCATATCTGTATTATTGGGAATAATTATTTGAGGAATAACTCCACGTTCATCTTTTTCAGGTGTTTTTATTTTTCCTATACTAGCAGTCTTTTTAATATTTTCCACCATCGTTGTCGATGTTGGTACTGATAATGACAACAATTTAATTTTATTATCATTTTTAACATTACTATTAGTTATTTCTATACTTTTCTTTTTAGGTATATTTCCTTGTTTTAAAATTGAAAATGATGATTGTGGTGTTGCAATAGTAGGAAGAATTGATACTTCCGGAAACTTTTGTTGTGGCACTGTCTTTTGAGAAGAGATTTGTTTTTGAGGATTTACTACAGTTATAGTCACCTCTGGAGTTTTCTTCTGAAGCTCTATTAATTTTAATTGTTCCTCCGCTTCCTTCTCTTTTTTCAATTTTTCTTCAAGCTATGATAAATTTAAAATTAATTGTGATTTTGATGTTCTGTATCCTTATATTTATTTTATTATTTTTTTAAACATATAAGTTAAGATTAATTATTCTGGAATACATAATATTAATTTTTTTTTTATTTATTAAATATTAATTTTTGTTTTTATGCATCAATGATTTAGTATGTATTTCTTATTTTTATATGAATTGTAGTATTTTAATCATTTTTTTTAAATTTTCTTAAAAGGAATTAATTTTTTTAGAAACGTATTGTGATAAAAACATAATACTCTTGATCGTTTTAAATTTATTACAATGGTATGTTAAATATATAAAAGTAGTTTGTTATAGTTTACAAATTTAATAATAGTTATATATCAAACTTCTAACTGTTGTGTTGAGTTTCAAATTTTCTAAATATTAATAATAATTTAGAATGTAAATATTGAAATATGTTATTACCTTTTTTTGTTTTTGCCGTGCTTTCTTTTCAGCTTTCTTTTTATCTTTTTTTCCATTTTGACTACCTTCGATGAATTCTACCGCAGCCTCAATAGACCAATGATCTTGTGCAGATTTCATTTCAACGATAGGTATGGCTGTATTAACAGTATTGATAGTTTTTGTAACGACAGTTGGTCGAGTATTGAAATTAGTTGAAACAGGTGTATTTGATCTTGACGCCGTATTAGGTAATGTAATTGCATCTACATTTGTTATTGTTGATGAGGTTGAAGATGATGATGATAAGGATGAAGAAGAAGATGACACTTCGACAGAACTTTTTGTATGAGGGTTGCAAGCTGCTATACATACTTTTGCTTTCTTTTTTGATAAAAGTTGTCTAAGCCTCTCACGCATCTCGTTATAATTCCGACTAACTGGAGCCACGGACGGCTAAAAATATGTATCGTGACAACATTATAGATAAAATGAAAAGTTGCTTTAAAATTATTCTAACGAGGTTACTTCAACATGACTTAATTAATAATCAGAATTAATTTGAAACAAAACAAATGTATTATTTAATAAAAGACAATATTAATCATGTAATATAATATAGATATTTACCACTCCATGTCCAAATACTTCACAGTAACAACAATCGCAGTGACGATTTGAATCCCTAGGAGTTGGACTATTTGTCGTTGAGCAAGAATCTTCATGGCTACTTCCAGAATCTGAACAATCACCATTTTCACCGGGGCTCACTAAAAATATGAATTACTATTTTTATCTTAATAATTAAACTATTCACTAAATTATTCATTTAATTTTAAATAATAAAAATAGCTCATATAGTACAATAATCTAAAATATTTAATAAAAAACTTATAAAGAAAATAATTTTTATATATCTTTGATATTTTGTACTATTTGGGGTAAATAATTTAAGTACATAAATAAATAAACACTAAAAAATAGATTAAAAGTAGTTACAATCACTGGTTGATAATCGTTTAATATGTTCGACTATATGCTGCTGTTTATGACAAGCTACTGCTGCTGATGGATGATTGTTATGACCTACATGTGTTCGATGAGGACCAGAGGATTTAATTACAGCATTGGATAAACTTCCGTGCAAATGAGAATGAGAAGAACCTGTGCAACATCGACAAAAAAATTCGACACACGATTTATGTCTTCCATGGACTCAAGATAACTTTCTTTGCAAATTTCATTTTTTATTGATGAATTTTATTACATATATTTTTTAAAATTTAAGATTCGATTTAGTTGTATGTAAGTGGTGAAATATGATAGGACTATAATGATGATAGATATTAATACTCTATATATCTTATACTTTATAAAATAGATTATTAATGTACTTACACCTGCCTTGATGATGATGACGATGCAAATGACCTTGATTGTGAGTTACATGTGGAGTTTGGGTGGTAGAATGTCTGGTTTGTGTTTGAGATGTCGAAGCCATCATAATTTTTGAAACTTTTTTTACAGGTTCTTTACAATTTTCTATGCTTGGTTTTAATAAAATGTATCGGGAAAGAGCAGGGCAATCAGTAGTAGATTCATTTCTTATTCCTTGCACTTGATCTAATAACCAATATTTTTTTTTATTTATTTTTAAATTTCTTATTTAACAATTAATGTAATTAAGTGAAATACTAAGAAGTAATTAATTACCTTTTGGATTTTCAATAGTACAATGATTTACTGTACCATTCTGCGAATTTTCTTGCTTGAGCTATTTTTAAAGAAAACAATTAAATTATATTGTTAAGTTAATCGAAAAAATATAATAAACATTATAATAAACATACACTAAAATTTGAATCAATAGTAGAATTATTGATATAACATTTGCAAGCTTGTTTTTGACATGAAACAGATTTATTAATGCCTTCTTTTACTGTCTTTTCTAAACAAGATGGATAACATTTTTTCTCCTTTACAATTATGGATTTCTTGTCTTCTTCTAATGTAGATGATAATGTTAATGCTTCTACTAAGTCTGCTAACCTCTGTTGAGGAGATTTTTTCCAATCATTAAACATGCTTTGTATTTCAACCGCATTTGGAAGTGAACAAGATCGAAGATCAGAGCTTTTATTTAAAATTTCTTCATTTTGTATAGAGCTATCACTTTAAAAAAAAAAATGTTTTGTAAATTTAACTAATATAATAAGCTTTCAGTAAATTGTTTTTTTATAAATAGAGTAATCTAACCTATCTTCCACTTCTTTCACAAATTCGATTTTATTATTTAAATTAACACCTGAAATTGATTGACCAACTTTCAGTCTAGTTTTAAACCGTTCAAAATCTTCTCGAACCTTTTTCATTACAGAACCAGTTACTTGTTCTGCGCTATAAAGCAATATTCATATAAAATTATTTAAATAAATATAATTTAAGGTAGGATTATATAAGTATCTAGGATTATAAATTTCGTACTTATACTTATCAATAAGTCGTTCGATTTCTGGGCATAAACTACCAATTTTTGTAATTTCATCATCAAATGCAAGGTAACGATGAACAAGATAATGATACTCTGAACCTTTTATTGGCAAATGTTTTCTTAACTATCCAATTAAAACGATTATTAATTAAAATAAATTCTATTTCATGTAAAAATCTTATATTTTATATGAAGATAATATTACCTGTCCAATAAATGGAGGCAAATTATTTTGTATCAAGGGGTCACTATAAACATAATTTTGATACAGACTCTTATTAATATATCCCCATGTCAAATTAACTTTACTAAAAAGTTCCTTTTGTAAAGGTTCTAGTAAATCAGAAATATGTACAGCCGTTGCTAATAATGCTTCATATCCATCTAATAACTCTGTTTAAATTAAAAATTATTTATTACTTTAAAAATATCAAAGTCTAAGAATTACTACTTTATTCAAGTATTTACTTGTTAAAAAAACTTCTGCCAGATTATCAATACTACGATCATACAGAAGAGTCAATAATTGAACTTTTACACCTATCACAAATTCTTGTGCTTGACCTACTAGCCACATAAATAAGTGATAAGGTACTCTATCACATAGCCTACAAATTAAATTATTTATATAGGAATATATGCAAAAATATTTTTTATTTTCATACATATAAAAATATAAGTACTTACAAAACCACAGACTCTCTAAGTTCAAAAAAGTTTTCTATTGAATCAAGACCTTGAGGTTGTTGAGGCAGTGATGAAGTAGGGGCATTCATAGAAAACCCAGATGTTTCCATGAACCAATTAAATGTATATCTTATGTATTGTCTTAAATCCATTCCAAGACCTCTTAATTTCATCATTTCTTGCAAGTCTTCTGCTGACAAATCTCTGTAATTTAATAGATACTTGAGATTAATATAAATTATTATTTTATTTTTTAACAAAATTATAATCAATGACCTTTTTTTCCATTTGCAGTCTTCACAGTTGCATAGATTGTCAGTGGTAGTACTGACAATATGGATCTTTTGTTTGTTTCCCATGGATATATTATTTTTATTACTTTTTACAATATCTTTGCTATTTAATATGACTTCTCCTGACAATCGATTGTCTTTAATCTCAACTTTCTAAAAATAAAATGTAAATAATCATAAGATAGATTGAAAATAAAAATTGTACATAAAATAAGTTATTTATAAAAATATGAATTGTATTTATTTATAAAAAATTATATTGATTACAATTTATAAAAGAAAGTTTTTAAGATGTTTATTCATTTACTTAATTACTACATGGGCAGCAATCAATATTCTATTTGTTATTACAGCTGATTGTTTCAATCCCAAAAAATAAAAACAATTGTACAATTACAAATACAACAGCAGAGCCAACGAACATTCTTCCTGCAAGCAGTTCAACCTCCTGGCAGCAGGGAGAACAAGCCTGGAGAAATCTGATTGCACAAAAGTCTACTGTCGATCCTTACCCCCTCAGAGAGCAGAGCTGATTCAGGCTCGGGACAAACATTGAGGAGTTGCTGCTCGGTCAGATCCTCCACTGGAGGAGGCGATGGTGGTGGTGGCGGCTTGAATTTTTGGACAACAGTAGCACTGACGGTCTCGATATCCTCGCTTCTCGACACATTATTTTCTAGCCCCTCGCTGGTACTGCCGTCTTTGTGCTCCTTTGTGAGTACGTCGCCCATGGTTGCGTTGCCGACTGTCTCGTACTCCGTGTCAGCAATTTCGTCGATTTCTTCCGGAGAGGTTGGGGGAAGAGGAGTGCTGACAGTAAGAAGCCTGCTCTCCGAATCTTGCCGCTTACTGTTCATTCTACGTGGACGCAAAGGTTAGCGAAGAAAAAGGAGGCGAGGAGCCCGGTGCGCGAAGCAAGCGATGCTCTCACTCTCTTCTACCTCCGCGCTCGCTTGACGTTGCGAGGGGTTAATTCCTCGAGGGAACGGCGACAACGAGATCGAGGGCGATGGCCTGACGGCAGCTCATACGCACCGTCGCGCATTAAGTTATCCACGTAATCGTCGCAAAGCTCGCGGACGATCAGTGGCACGACACATGCTATCAACAACCCAACTCACTCGCTCTCATGACTTCTTAAATATGGCGGCGGCCGCGATCAACACCGACGCGCACGCACACAATTCACTGTGAAGAAGAAAACCCTTGTGAGCGGGTGCGTGTTCATTTGAAGTACGCGAGAGATATATATGAGTTTTACTTATGTGAATGATTACAAGGTGAATTAATTGTTTATAAATTTTATGGAGCAACAATTAGCGCTCACATTTACTAGTCAAAATGTAGGATGAAAATCTGCCAAAACAGCGAGTATACGACTCTTGTCGCTGCTTAGATTATGCACGTATGCATGCGCGTTGTCGTTCATATTTTCATGAGCGCGTGAATGGCTACGTATATGCACATGCACTAGATACCTTTTAGAAAATAAGAAGAAAAAAGTAAATGTTAATTTTTACATTTAGTGCGCGCGAGCCTGTGTATGCGCGTGTGAAAGAGAAAGATAGACAAATAAATAGACTGATAGACAGATGCACAGACACACAGCAGATAAACAGCTAGATAGACGGATAGATAAACAGATAAACAGACAAGTAGATAGGTAGATAAATGGATAGATAGTTAATTAGATAGATAGATGGATAGATAGATAGATAGATATATAGATAGATAGATAGATAGGTATATGGATGGATAGATAGATAAATAGATAGATAAATGGATAAATGGATAGATAGGTGGGATAGATAGATGGATTGCTGGGTGTTGCTGTATATCGACAGGTAGATGAATAGATAGATAGAGCAAGACAGCAAGACAGCAAGAGAGAGAGAGAGAGAGAGACACACAGATAGAGAATAAATGATGAGACATACGGATTGATGTAGTAAAAAATAGACAAGTCGCGAGAAAAGAAATAATAGAAATGAAGTGGGCTACAATCCATATTCTTATATAACTAAAATCAAGTTAAAATTCATACGACTATATAGTAAAGCTAACGTTTTTTCCGCAAATTGATAACAAACAGTTTTATAATTTAAAAATAAGAAAATTACTAAAACAATTTCTGTGAAGTTACCAATGTAAGATGTCATATAACATCCAATTCTTTTGTTTTTGCAAATGATAATTTATAAAACAAAAAATGTTCTAAGAAATTTTTAAATAGTAGATGAAGCTTTATTGAAAGTTTGAATTTTACACAAGATTCATTTTTATATTTTACAGTTAAAGAAAATAATAGAATGAAATAGAAAGAGATTCATGAATGTTTACTAAAAATTCGTATAAATTCATGCAAGCATATTCCTACATTAATTTAATTCTGTTTGGCCTCATTAAATGCTAACGTACAGATATACAATTTAATGCAAAGAAGAAATACAAAAAATTTTTACCAGTAACATTTTTATAAAACTTATAATTCCATAATTTAATAAAGTTCAGAGAAGTTATTCATTACTTAACTAGTTCATTTATTTAATAGATTAACAATACTCTATTTTTAAAATAGTTTTTTAAGTTTAAAATTATAAATATTGTATTATACATATTTTGAAACACATTAATTATTATATAAAATTTTCAATATTATATTTGTTACTTTGATACAGACAATCGTATAGTCTTAAAAATAAAAATATCAAAATTAACTGTTGAAAGATTTAAAGTAAAAAAAAAAACAAAAAATTTTATAATTTTGATTATAAACGATACGTCAAGATTCGAAATGAATAGTATTAATTCTTGAAATTGTATATAAGCTCAAATTATGTCAAATAAATAATGCAATCGTTAATTTTTAAATAATTGTAAGCGTCAAAGTAATCGTTATAAAGAAAAGAGAATATCAGAAGTCTTTTTATTGACTAAAAATAATGCCCTTTTATTTCATTTAAAATGAAATACAAATTTTGTAAATTGAATAAAAAAATTATCTTATGATTTAACATAGGTTTAATTTTAATCTAAATTTAAACTAAATCTAAAATTTCAAAATCTGAAATATCAACTAAAATTAAAAAGTTAATAAACATAAACCTATATTCTAAAAATATAAATTCACTATACACTAGAGTTTATAATATTATAGCTTTTATATGGATTAACCAATATTAATAAAGAGAAATGAATGATTTCTTAGAATATTACAATTGCAAATACATAATTTTACAAATTATTGTAATTGCATACTATATATGTAATTGTATACAAAATATAGTAATTGATATACTTGTTGAAATAGAGTTTTATTATAATGTATTATACTTAGATAATTGTCGGCAAATGAATAAATATAATATTTATAAATTTAGATTGAGTGATATTGAGAAAAATAAAATAAAATATTTTTGAACGTAAAATATTTAATATAAATAAATTCAATGTTAAAAAAAAGATTTTGTAAAGTACAGAAAACCATAAGTTGGAGATATTTTGCTAGGAAAGAAGAACAATTTATCTATATTTATCATATAGATCTTTGATAAATCTTATGTAACAGCGTGTAAGAATTGTTTACTATTAATTTTAATATAAAAATTGTGAGACGATTATCGTAAATTGATCACATTACACTGCATTCAAATAAATTTCAAATATATATAATAATCTTGCATATAAATGTATATGGAAATAATTTTTAAAATAAATTGGAATTATTAAATAGTATTGAATTAAAAGATACACGTATGTACATGTAAGAATAATTGAATTGAAATATAGGAAAAACTTATGAATCTAAACTATTAAAAACAATTGTATCTTAAAATTAAAGCTATGTGGTATTTATTATGGTGCATTAATATTATTACAATTACTTGAAACTATGAAAACGATGTGCTTATGTAAAAAAAATGAATGACATTTACGTATGAATAGATTCAATTATAATATGAATATAGAATGAACTATATTTTTTACAAACTTTTATTGTAAATTATGTTTCTGAAAAACAATTAATATAAATTTTGGTTATTTTTTTATGGAGAAGTCCAAAGATTTCACAGTGATACAACAATTAAAATTATTAGTTAGATCCTGGTAAAACTATTAGAAAAAAATCTTAAATGATTACATATAATGTTTACGAATAAAATTAACTAATTGAAACATGTAGTAGAAAATATTTATTATTGAGTCATTTAGTCATAGCCATCTCTAAATAGCAGCATAGATTATTGTTGAACATTTTATATTAAATTATTGAATAAAATCATTAAAAGAATAATTAAATTGGAAAATTATAAGAAAAAATTAATTGATTGCTTACTGATATGGAAATTGAAAATATTTTAGTCGGATATAGAAAATATTATTAATTTTGTAATTAACATTTATACAGAAAAAATTAACGACTGATACATAGAAAGAATTATAAATATACGTACTTCAAACTTAAGTACTTTTAATATTAAATTAATCATCCCTCTAATCTGATTTCAATCATTTGAATGTATTTTCTTGAAAACCCTATACGTCTTGATAAAAGTATATGCATCAATTTAATATGAACAAGAGGGCATTTCAAATGGTAAAGGAATAAATATTAGCTTGGTTATAATTGTCAAAGAAAATAATATACTACACTACGTTGGCGAATAGATAGAGTTATCAGGATATTTCATGAAAATGATAGCATCAACTGAATAATAATTATAAAAACTTTTTCCAAAATGTAGGATGAATATATAAAAAAGATTTCGGCATTATCATTTATTAATTTATTATTTATTATTATATTGTTGTCAGGATTTACATAATTTAATAACAAATGTACATATTGTAACAAGACTATTTTATGCTCTTAATATTTAATAAATTTTTACTTTAATTAAACACATTTGCTTAACAAATTTAACTTCAAGTAAATTACATATTCAGTCTACATAAGATTTTGAACTTTGATTCTATTTAGGAGATAAAACTAATTGCAAAAAAGTTAGAGATATCGATATGTTAAAAAAACTGAGGTCGAGAATTTATAGATTACAATATAATATATTTTTTTAATAGTGGAGTAATGCTCAAAGTTTCAATTTATTCAATTTTCAATCCATTATTCGAAATGTATTATTTAGAAAATTATGGATATCAGTAAGAGTGAACAAGTAACGAAATTTAATTTTTTCTCTGTAATACAATAATGTGTATTGCGAAGGTTAAGCGAGAATAAAGTGTCATTACCTTTCTACATGTGTTTACATAATTGTTGGAAATAATCAAAATAAAATTTTTTTGACAGATTAGTATTTTATATCAATGGAAATTTTTTTTATAACACTATAGAAGTGCATAGTCACATTAGTAATTAAGTGAAAGAAAATAAATATGATTTTTTTTCTTGTCTAAACAAGATTTAAGAATTTTGTACTTAATTATTTAGTTCATCATGATATATACATATTTTGTAAATACATACATTTTTGTAAAAAATTTTATCAAAAGTATTTTTAATAACTGATATTAATTTTCATATTTCATTAAATACAATAACTACACTAACTTAACAAATTTTTGATAGTATTTTCGATAATATTATATAAAAATAATAATAATAAATGAAATAATTGAATATATCATTTAATTTTACATTTTTTAAATTCATAGATAATTTATAATAAAAATATGAGTTTCCTCTTCTTGTACCTACAAGTACAATTTTCATACATATATAAACGAAAAAAAAGTTTTATTGAATCATGATATATAATATATTTCATTATTGTCGCTTGCGACAATATACAATTTACAATGTACAATTTTATGAATAGCAACAATACAGTGCGAAAGCGTTTTTCATTTATTGTCTTATATATTAAATTCTATTTTCATTTTTTAAAATAATTGTACAGCTATCCAATGGTAGTCTTATTTATTACAATTTCGGAAATTATAACTAATTAAGTTTAATGGAATTTCCTTCTTTTTAAATTAAAAGTAATTTTTAATGCCAAATGATGTTTATAAAATTTAATATTGTTAAATATAATGTGAGATTTTAGATTTTGTAATATATTTAGTATTGTATATGGCTTCTTTTAAATTTCTGTAAATGTTATATAATAATTCTGTAAATATTTAAATTTAATCACATTTAAAATAATTTGCTTAGTAATAATTTAAAGTAAGGTAATATTTTCAAAAATTGATTTATCATTAAATAAAGTACAAGATGAAGTATAAAAACGAAGAAAATACAATTATTTTGAATCCATAGAACATTTATATGATTTTAAGAAATATTAATAATTATAATGTATTAATATACGACAATAAAGATATCAATTAAAATCCAATGCTTACAATGAAAAATTAGTGTATAATTTTTCATAGATAAATATGAAAATTATGCTATAAAAAAAAGTAATTTTTAATATAATCAAAAAATTATAAAAACAGAATTCCTATGCGAGAATGAAATAAAATGTATTTTATTGAGCAAAAAATATATTTATAAAGTAGAATGAAATTTTAAAGTAAATTATGTAAAGTTTATACCAAAATTATAGAAATAGATAAATATTTAATTGGGTAAATTGTTAATTTGAAAAAGAAGATTAAGATGAAAGAACTAGTCTCTACATAACTAACATATAGAATGTTAACATGTACATATTATTTTAGAGAAAAAGTGGGATAAAAAAAATGAAAGGATTTTGAATTATATCATATTGTCAAATATACACTTTAATACATGCAATTTCCATAATAAAAGTAATAATAATTAATTACATGAGTTCTGTAAAAATGATCTAGAAAGTAGTTTACATTCTCAATCATAGATAAGATTTGGTAACTCTTTAATATTCAAAACAAAGGATAGATGATTCAATAAGTAGTAATATAATTTGTAATTAAGCTAACAATCCACAATTATTTATTTAATCCACTTTGAGCAAATTTAAAATTCATTATTCACTCTTTTAACAATCGTTTACAAAAAATGAATTAATAAATTATTTAGATATAATATGTAAATAAAATAGAGACCTTTGAATGTTTTATAATATTAGAAAATCAGTAATGAAGAAAATCAATAAATACAAATATTATTAAACAAGTCTATCAAATTTCAATTCAATAATTATATAATTTACATTTATAAACGTTGCTTTTCAATAATAATATTCAATTGTTAATTATACAGTAATTATACAAATATTATAAGCATCACTTTTTCAAAAAATAAGTTTTTTATTAAATTTGTAACTTAATTTATGTATAAAATATTTACATAGCAAGTAAACTACCAGGAGCAAAGAGTTTTACTTTTCGATCAAATAATTTAAACAAATACATCATTTCTTCTGGATATTTAATACTTAATTTTTCATTTTGTGATTTCCAATAAATAACTAGTTTACCAGAAACATTCTTTGAATATCCTTTTTTTAATGGTTGAATGCTTATTATAAGTTCAGCAAAATGTTGCAAGCCATGAGCTATTACGGTTGGTTCACACAGTTCATTAACATTTTTATAAATATGACTTGCAATACAAATTGTTAAAAATGGTTCTCTATTAATAAATGATCTTATATATCTAATAAAAAGCCAAACATCTTCGATATTTAGGCCAATATCAAACAAGTGACTCATATCATCTATAATTATATAAACTTTTTGTGAATCAATTTCTTTTTTAATTGATGTATATTCATGCTTAATTAATTGAATAATTTGTTTTACCAATCTAATTCTTTTATTTTTTATATTAAATTCTGGTGCTTTATTATTGGTACAATATGCATTATTCTCATTTTGAATATTTTTGTATATAATATTAAGCGGTTCGACTATTCTGGTATTTGAACCTTGCAGTTGATTAAGGTTATATCCAAGTTTCATTCCAACATTATAAAAGTGTGAAAATGTATTGTGAAATAAAACAAAGCAGATACCATGATTTTTATCCCTACAATGTGATATAATTGCATGAAGTACGAAATTTGCATCGGCATTGTGATGTTCTTCAATAAATACTAAATTATTACTCAAATCAATTTTATCAATATCAATAGTTTCCCGCACTTCTTCCATTGTCATTTATATTGTTCTAAAAAAATTGTAAGTATTTTTGATAAGTTTATATTTTCATTTAAGTATTGAAATAGCTACTATTTATTAAAATAAATAAAGAATTGATGTAAGTATAATTACCACGTGCTTATAAAGTTTTAATTAAAAACTTTTATTTAAGTAGATAAATCATAGTATTGATAAATTATGTAACGTAGTGTAAAAAGAATAACTGAAGGATTAACCTCAAGTACAAAATTACTTATGAAAGGTTTGAAAATACGTTATAATTGAAAGACAATTTAAATAAATTAATTTTGTTCGCCGAATACATAACACACAGCTGAATAATAATACCTGGAACACAGTAATCCATTTCTTGAATGGCGGAATAGTGTTTAAAACGTACCGACTTTTAAATTCGGTCAATATAAATGTGAAGATATACAAAACGATAATTGAAAAAGTAGGACCAATAGTATAATATGATTTTTAAAATTTTGTAGATATTATTACATTTAAAATATCAAAATGTAATTAGAAAATATGACAAAAAAATAAATATATTACTAAATTTGAAAAAAATGATTAGAATATTAAAAAATTTGTGATAAAATTTTCAATAACTCATAAGGTATTCATTCTTTTCTAAGATAAAACGTTTTTAATTCAATACGTATTAATGAAAAAAAACTATAATATCAATTTAGAGTATAAACTAGATTATAAAATTTTCGATAATAATTTCGATCGCTTTTAATTTATTGCCATTTAATACATATAATATAATGTAATGTGCATATTATATACTATACTTATAAATAAAATATTTTAGTGAAACTTAAATTTGAAGCGAAGTATTACTAGAAATCATTAGTTTATATTATAAAATTTCGTGTAACAATTTAATCAACATTATGTAGATATTATCATAAATACATTTTTGCCCTGATTTTATTATTATATAGTGTATTATAATATATGGCAATGTACACAGTAGCTTTGTTTATATATTCTTAGAAAATTTCAGTATATACACAACGTATATATTCGCAAGCATCAATGGCTGAGAAATACTCTTGCGCGTATGAGAAAATAATGTGTGAATTATTACATTAATTTTTAAAATTGAATGCGTTTAATAAAAGATCGATATAATAATGCAGTACAAGTATAAAGTCGATATGAAACATCACTTATAGATGAACAAATCTTAATAAAAAAAGTATGTACACAGATATATTAAAAAAAAATTATATTATATTATTTTTATTAATATAAATTAATCAGAAGATACCCAGTTTTATATTTTGTAAAAATGTGATAATATTTTATAATAATTATATTTAAATGATAGATACTGAAATTCTATTAAATGAATATTAAAAATATATTTTCTTTATTAATTATTAATTATTAGCCTCTGATTTTAAAATATGTTAATGTATAAATATTTTAAAAGAGTACTATCGACTTTTATTTATGTTTAAATTATGAAAATAAAATAAAATTATATTAATAAAGGTAGATTCATATTTCTTTTCTTTTAAAAAGAATATATTATTAAAATTTTTACTTTTGTAGTTGTGATTATTAAGTTCAGATAGATAAAAATATTGCTCTTTCATTGTTCTTTTACTTGTTTTTAAAAAAATGTATCTTATGATTTAAGAAAATTCGTCAAATTTGTAACTGACATTTAAAAATTTATAAATTTATTTAAAAGTATGTTTATTCCGTAGTAAAAATTTGTACTGAAAATTTTATAAATTATATAAAATTTTATAAAATCATATAAAAATTTTACACTGACATTTAAAATATAACAAATATTTCTACTTCTATTCTATAGGTGACAATTTAATATTTTAGTTTTCAAAGTGTAAAATATTACATTAGAATTCGTTAATGCATATGCTGTATATTTATATAAAATAATTTGGAGTTAGTATTTTGGTTAACAAGAAAAAATTTTCTATCATGAAAATGTTAAATTATGAAGTTAGAACTATAACATTCGCTTCAACTTCTTAGAAATAATTCAAAGAAATATAGAATAAGTTTAATATTTATACATGTTTCAAATTTAGTTGATATAGTTTTGATTTTTTCTTTAATTATATTTTTTAATATAATTTTTTAATATAATTTTCTTTAATTATAATATTTTTGTTTTTATATATACATTTATTTTCTGATTTAGGTGTGGCTCGCATACTTCAATTTAAGAATCCAATCATAATGCTATGTGCTTCACGGTCGTAAGAAACGTAAATTTCCTTTCTATACTGACCACGTGACTTTCTTCTATATGCGTTGTATATTCATTGTTTATTACCTTTTTTGAGTTTGCCTCTTTTCCCTTCAGGTAACCTATCAGCTTCGTATACTTCCAACTATTAGTGGGAACAGTTCATTAATTTTTGTATAAAGTACTTAAATATTAAACCAAATAATTATGGCAAAGTTCGATTTAACATGTCGTATTGGCCAGTACCTCGACCGGCACTTAGTATTACCGCAGCTTGAATTTCTCAACGCAAATAAAGTAAGGTTTTCCGACAATTTTTCATATGGCTCCTTACTTCAACACTTTTCTTATAATATTATAATGTTTATCCACATATGATTTATTGTTCACATATACTTCTTTTCGTCAATATTATTATATCATATTTATTGTACTTCAGATTTTTGATGAAAAGGATTTACTCCAAGCCAAACTAGACACCCTTAGTACAACTAATATGGTTGATTATGCTATCGATGTAAAGGAGCAACTGCATCCTGATACCACTAAACCACAAATTAATATGGATGGGAATGATTTAAATGTACGTATTAAATATTTATATTACAATAATGCAAAAATACGAATATGTATAATAATTTATATATTGCAATATGTAGGAATTAAGAAATAAAAGAGTTTTGATTTTGGAAGAATTAAAACGATTACAAGATGCTGATAAAATTTTTGGAGTATTAGAAAATGATGAAGTTATGAAAAAAATGGAAAGTATGCGTGATTCCAAAGCATTAATAAAATTTTTGGCAGATTTAGCAGATGTTAGTATATAATTTATAAATATATATTTTATTATTAATCTAGTTTTAATTCCAATTTTTATATATTTTAGTTTCGAATTGAAATGATGGAGGATATAGTAAGACTTGCTAAATACAGATATGAATGTGGTAATTATACAACGTCAAGTTCATATTCATATTTTTATATGTTAGTCATGCCACCTTCAGATAAGGTAAATGAAATTGAAATATTTAATATTCAACTTTAATAAAGTTATTATTAAAATAAATATTAAATTTCAATTAATTTATAGAATTATTTGAACGTGTCATGGGGGAAATTAGCATCAGAAATCCTTACACAAGAATGGGATACTGCACTTGAAGATATTAACAAATTACGAGAATATATCGATAGTAACGTTGGAATTGGAAATCCACTACAAATACTTCAACAGCGAACTTGGTTAATTCATTGGAGTCTTTTTGTATTCTTTAATCATATTAAAGGAAGAGATATGATCATTGATATGTTTCTTTATAGACCACAGTATGTATATATATTTTTAAATTAATAATATATGGTATATTATAATATTATATTTTTAATTAAAAATAAGAAAGCTTGTTAAAGTAATTACTTATTTCTAAAAATTAATTTATAAATCAAGCTGTAATATATTTATTTAAAAATTTTCTAGTTATTTGAATGCAATTCAAACAATGTGTCCACATATTCTTCGTTACTTGGCTGCTGCAGTTATTGTTAATCGTTCTAGAAGGGCAGCATTAAAGGATCTTGTTAAAGTTATTCAACAGGAATCATATACATATAGAGATCCAATCACTGAATTTCTTGAACATCTTTATGTTAATTTTGATTTTGATGGAGCTCGTCAAAAATTACAAGAATGTCAAACTGTCTTGTGTAATGATTTCTTTCTTATAGCTTTGCCTAATGAATTTGTTGAAAATGCAAGGTTGATGATATTTGAAACATTCTGCAGAATTCATCAATGTATTAGTATACAGTGAGTTTTAAAAAATATTTTATTTCTCAACACTGTATTGTGTAAATATTAATATTCTGCGTTTTTATATAGAATGCTTGCTGAAAAATTGAATATGGAGGTTGATATTGCAGAATGTTGGATTGTAAATTTAATTCGTAATGCAAGACTTGATGCTAAGATAGATAGTAAGTTGGGACATATAGTAATGGGAGGTCAGCCTGCTTCACCATATCAACAACTTATTGAAAAAATTGAAACATTAAGTGTAAGGAGTGAAGCTTTAGAAAATTTAATAGAACGAAAGGTTAAAGCAAAAAATCAAGATCCAATAAGTATAGTGTGGAATTAAGGTAATGCATTCATATTTAATGAAAAATAATTTATTTATTATGAATACATTTAAGTGTTTGGACAAAACATATTTTAGGTGTAATCATGCTGCGGTCTGGAACTTTTTAACAAAGTAAAAATAAAGATATTGAAGATCTGAGAAAATTAAATCGATTCTCATATTACAAAACGAATTAAATTTTAATAATTTTTGCAGTGAATACAATTTTTAATTTAAATTAAGAGACGTGCTTAAGGAATTTTTATAATATGAGCAATGAAATGAAATATACATATATAATCATAAAAAACTCAGTTTATTTAAAGCTGTATTTATTTATTTTATTATAAACCTGATGAAAAATCTATTTGTTCATAAAATAAACTTTTATTGCTATGTTATTTATTATGGTAATATATCATTTCAAATGTAATAAAATAATTCCATAAATTTTTAATAGAATTAAATTATCTAGTAAATTAATATCGAAGCCTTAATATTAAAAATTATGTTTGATATTTTGTGGTAATTATTTTTTTGTTATACTTATAACTTTAAAGTAAAAGAATATATTACTAATATTATCATTAGTATACATATTTATGTATACATGTAAAATATATTTTTAAGCAAAGATTTAATAACAAACAGTTTTTATCACCATCAACAATTTTTGCCGATACATATAATTTATTCTAATATATTCCAAGAAACAATATTAATATTTTATACTTTTTGCAATTTAATCCATGTTTCTACATTAAGTAGCATAAAATAATACTATAGAATTAAGATATAGCTATTATGTATCCACAAAAAGTTTAGATTTACCAGTCAATCGATTGATACTTCCACTCCGTTGCTTTCAAATATTCTAACTCCTTTCTTAAATTTTGAATACGTTTTTGATGAAGCTCTCGATTAACACATTTTTGATGTTTTTGTACTTGAAGATCAGATTTAATGCGATTCATAAATTTACTTGTATTGCAAGACTCTGAACATTTTGATTCTTGCATTCTTTGCACGGGTGATGCACCTAAATTTGTAGAGGATAATCCAGCAGTATTCATACTTTCAGCTGTTTTTCTATAAATAAATGTATATCACTTATTTTATTGTAAATTTTCTAGTTTTTGAAATGTACAAATAAAATATATCCAAATGCATATTCCGACATAAGCCTACAAAATAAAAAATGTGATATACATAAAAATAAAAAAATTGATAAAATATTTAAAAAATAAACTTTTAAATAAAAATCTAACCTATTCATTACAAATAATGTGAAATAATAAATTGACGAACGAAGCTAATAAACCAACAAATGCCCGAAAAACGTTAATAAGAAGTAAAAAATACAATAATGAATAAAGGAATGAAAATATAAATATAAAAAGGTCCAAAAAGTTAAATTAATTGTTTTATTAAGTACGTACTCACTGTTATAATGAAGAGAAGTTCAAAACAGTCACCGATTCCAATACCGTCGTGGGTCAAGGGCAAAAAACATTATGGGTTCTGCTGTGACCCATATAAGAACGAACCACTTTCTAACAGTCGTCCTGAAAGTGATCAAACGCTGAAAAGCGTTATTTTAAATGCTGGAGGGCCTAATGTAAAAATCCGGCTCCTTGAATTGGATCGAATGCCGCCGCCTATGAAGAAACTACGAAAGTGATTTTTGCAAAACACGTTTAATTTTGATTTTTTTTTCATCTATAAATTACTTTATAATATAATAAATACGATTTTATAATAAAAAAATATATTAAATTATCATTCTTATATTATTCATTAAAAATAATTTTGCAATACTTATAGTACTATTGTAAAGCATGACTTTTTCCCTTTTTCATTAAAGCACGATAACGTATTTATTACCTTTGAAATTAATATACAAGGCTTAAATTAAAAATAAATTATTATTGCTTATGCTATAAGAAATTGCTTTTATAATTACTTTGTATTACTGATTTTAGGATAAAAAATAATTTTTATTGAAAAATTAGTCAATTAATCTTGGAAAGGTAATCCTAATTAGCCAGGGAGTATTTGGTTAGTTTGCCAGTTTTTAATTTTTAATGTACATATCAGTAAATTGAATCAAATTTATTGTTTAAATAAATAAATTTCAAATTTATTTTTCATGCTTTTCAAGTTTTTATCTTACGACACTGATAGTTTAATGAAAAAAATAATAAAGATATTTTGCAAGAAGCATAAAAAGTTTATATTAATAATTTGATGTGCTGTAAGAAATACAATGAGTTTTAAAAACATGCAATTTTTTTTAACAAAATTAAAAAAATTACATTTTCATAATTTACAAAGTTTTTAATTTCAAGATTCTAAATCATAGTACGTTAATAATCACTTAATAGGATTCGGTTAAACTAATAACAAACTGTATTGAACACAGAAAGAATCATTGACAGAATAAATGCAGACTTGTCTTACACTGGTTTAATTTTATATTATATATTTAGAAGTTTACTTAGTTCTATATATTCATTTACATATTATATTAAATTATGACACTTGCTTAGAATTATTTAACTTTTTAATAAAAATGTGGAATGCAAAAATTTCAAGCTTATATTTGAAATTATTGTACAACTTTCGTGCATATCTAATTAAAAATTTATCAAATAAATAAAAAGCTGAAGTTTTGAATAAATTAATTTTATAATTTAGGCAGATAAAAAAAATTGTATGACCATGTTTTAAAATTGATTTTATGTTTTCATTACATACAAAAATCTTTCGAACAAAAAATTTAGTACATACTTTCACTATTGAGCTTGATTTTTTTATTAGATAGTGAATATTGTATTGTAAGAACAATTAATTACTAATTTTAACCAAGAATATGTTTAATGCTATTATTAATATTCATTTTTGAATTCAACATTTTTAAGAAAAACTTGACAGATTTAATTGGTTTGAAAATTTTTTTATACATAGTATTCAGTATTCATAAGGTATATAAATATGGTATATTTTCAGTAAATATATTATACAAGTTAGAAAAAATAAAAATCAATAAATATGAATGTACAGTTAAGATATTGAATAAGTTAATGGATAGATATAGTGATAATTACAACTATGTTTACATTGTTTTTTTTTTAATATTTGTTTACAGGTCGATATTTATAAACAAAATAATAGTTTTGTAGAAAAGACGAACCAAAATATTCCATTAAATTTGTATTCAAAGAAATATTTTATAATTTTTTAATGTCTTAACTTATTTCAACAATGGCATTATTTTTTCATTAATTAATAATCGGCATCTTTATATTTAAGTTATTAATAGTACCAATTACGAATCAGCATAAATTGTTATAACTGGGCTTTCTATAAATAAGAATTTTTCTTAATTTACAATTCTGTATTAATGAGTTCTAGCAGCTATTTTGTCCTTGTTATTAATTTACATCATTGACTTACATTATTTAAATTCTATATTATTTTAATATTTGATTTTGACAAGTGTTCTACTTTACTAGTACCACTTATTTATTAATAAACAATAAATATTTTAACTCATACTTTATAATATTATTAGGAGTAATCTCAAAAACAATTTTTCTCATTTTTCATTCTCAAATTTATGTTTTTTTTATCAATTTAATTTACTTACTTAAAAAAATTATTAGTATTTTAGATAGTTTTTTCTTATATAAAATTTTTTTTTATTCAATACTGCTATCAATTATAAAATCTATATATATATATATTGATTTTATATAAGTTCCATCTTCAAACTAAGCAGATTTATATTGTTTTAAGTTTCTGTATTGATAGTAAGCTGCTTTATTTGTAATTTATAGTAATATCACTCAAAATAAATATTTCTTAAGTTCCTTCAAATGATCTTTGATACTAAATGGACAGCATTATTATTATAAGAAATATCATTTTTGTATTTGCATTATTATTATTGTTCTATTTTAAACTGAATTTTAATGCTCAACATCAAAATTACATTTTTAGATTTATATAATAGTTATTCAATTATAAATTGAAGAACTTGTTTGTTTGGATTTTTATAATTCTTGGTATTCAATCTCAAATTGAATTCCATTATCACATTTAAATAATTTTTTTGAATTTTGTAATTTTTACTGCTTATCTTAATTTCAGTTTTATTGTTGCTAAAAAAGACTTTATTCTCGAATTTTTACAATGTAATATTTGATATCAGTTTTAATAGTACTATCGTCAATAAAAATATTGTTTTAATTTTTGTAATCATTACATGTCTAACTGCTCAGTCTTTACTGCTTTTTCATCATTTAATAAAATATCAATAATATTTTGATCTTGATAGATGAGCGATAATTGTATGGGTGACTCAAGGTCTAATCGTTTATTCTTATTAAAGATTTCAAATCGATATTCAACAGTTACATCCTCCATCAAGTTCATAAATTTTTCGCATGCTGTTTTAGGCCATTTTTCAAGATCTTCGGGCATTTTTAATGAACAGCAAGTTGCTAAAGGTCGAATTTGCGCAAGATTGTGGGGTAGTTCGCGTAAACTTGATTGTGAGTCAGTTACTGCTGTATTACCATAATCAATGTAGAAAACTTCGGTCCCATTTTCACCATGTGACAATACTTTAGATCTGTACCACTGACCATCTTCATCGAATTTGGCCGCTAATATTATACCTTCTTTGATTTCCTTTACTAAATCGAAGTTTTCAGCAACCAATAATTCATTCATAATATCATCCAAGTATAAATAATCACTCTTTTTATGAATCCAAAATTCCGACAGTGAGCTGACAAAGCATACTGTACATATGTCTATATTTGAAATTTTTTCCTTATCAATTGGAAAAGACGGTTCTTCTGTTAAAATTGTTGCAATTTCTTTATTAGGATTGTCTTCTTTGTATATTTGATGTGTTTTTGCACAAAGGTCCAAAAGCTCCGAGGCTACGTCTTTACAATTGTAGGTCAATTTGACAAGGCTAATTTCACCATCCTCAATAACATCCAAAAGAAAAATGATCGAGCCTTCATCAGCTAACTTAGTGAATACATTATTGACGCCGTCGGGCCAGCAATCGATTCCATCGGGTTTAGCCAAGCGACACTTTCTAGATAGTGGTTGAATTTCTATCAAGTCTTCCGGAATCACTCTTAGATCTGTCGTCAAAGCAGAATTACCATAATCTATATAACGTACTCTTGTTCCTTCTTCGTTTTGAGATAACACGATTGCTCTATAGTAATAACCATCGTCGGGAAAATGAGCGATACAAATACACCCCTCTTTAATTTCAGTTAGAGGCTGAAGAATAGGAGCCATTAATAATCTATCCTGCATCATTTCTAATTCATTAATATATTTATCTTCTTGCATCCAGAACATATCCACTGAAACAATGTTACTGACATATGCAGATCGGGGATCTAGTTCAATCTCTTCAATCATATCAAATTCAAATTCTTCGGAACAATTAAAGAAGATAGCATGTTTTTCATCAACAAGTATTTGACATATGCTTTGTTCAGAAACGAACAGATCGATACGTATTGTCGTCTTATTGGCAATAATTAATGCCTGTACGGTTTTCTGAGCGTTAATAAGATCAGTAAAGCGTTTGCAAGCCTCTTTGGACCAATCGTCGGCTGTTGACGGCAGGATATCAAGTCTTGTTGAAATTGCGTATCCGTCAATGGCTTTCCACTTATCTGGCAATTGCTTGAGGCGTGCCAAATTGTTGTCTATTACATCGACGCTTCCGTAGTCGATGAAACGAACAGTCGTTATCTCAGTGTCTGCGTCAAGAACTTCGGCTCTATACCACTGGTTATCAAGCGAGTACATTGCAAGACAAAGTGACTTAACTGCAGGCACAACGTTGGAATCAAGTAATGGCGAGGATACCTGCTGAAGCTGATTTTGTAATTTTGCGATATTGTTTACCTGCTCAATTCTCTGAATCCATATCTCATTCGGACTGCTGATGTGCGAAACAACCACCTCGTATTTTTCACCTACAAACATCGTCATCGGTTTTGTGTACACAAATTCACTTTTAATCATTTTTTGAATGATGTCCAGTTTTCCACTGATTTTTTCACCATTCTCTGTCAGTTCAGTAATCCATTTTCGATTGACATTATAGAATGTTGCTGAAAATATTTTGCCCGTTAAGAGTGGTTCGAGGGCCTCTCTTTCAACTTTATCGCTACCTCCTAAATTAACAGTTAGTGACACCTCAACACTAAGTTGATGAGGCGTGTAGAATCGAGATTCTAGTGTTCGTATATTTTTTATAGGAATCTCTTTAATGATTCCAAAATCTATGAACATTACTGTACATTTAATTTCATTTACTTTCTTTACTTTAATTCGATACCAAATTCCATCATCACTTAATGCTGCATACACTTGATTCTCGAAGACCGCAACATGCTCCTCTATCTTCGAATAATAATTTCCCAGCTCTTCAAGAAGTTGATTTAGCAACACCTTTTCAGATATTCGTTGTAACCAGACACTGGTAGAATTGTTGATCCACGTAATAATAACATCGTGCGTAGAACTTAAAATTTGCATATTACATATCGGACTTATTATTTCAGTATTTTTACTCTCGATGATGTTTATCTTATTTCCATTTGTGTCAAACAACTGAACTACAAGTCTGTTTATGAAAAACAATAATTATTATTTTATGCTAATTTAAGATAAGTCATGCATAAGTTGAAATTTTGTTAATAACTGTTCTTCCTATTCAAATTATAGACAACAATTCAAATGTACCTGTTGCATTCAATTGTTTCAACAAAAATTTTAATATCTTTTCCTGTGATGGCTTTCTTTAATGTTTCATTGGCTGCTATTGAAAAGGGCATGTCAAAAAGAGCACATTCAATTGCCTGATTCTGCATTACTGAGAGCTGCACTGGTAATCCTAGCATCTAAATACAAATTTTTAGAATAAAAATTTATTCTATAACGATTTATATTCATTGTGTTACAAGTAACACTTCAATTAAATATTTTGATTTTTAGAATATTTTTATCAATTTTTTATAAAAAGAATAATTAAAATATTTAAAATAAAATACATATTTTATTTTAAATCGTTAAATAATACTCTTTTTATATATTTATTATACATACATACATACATACATACATATATATATATATATATATATGCATGTATGTATGTATGTATATATATATATATTCATAATAAATGTAATGTATTAAATTAGTGGTTAAGTATTATCAGATATCCAAAGAGTACTGCAATTTAAAACGTATACATTTATAAATTCATAAATGAAACATGCAGTGAGCATTACAATGTTACATTTTGAAATCCACGATTAATAAGATTAGTTATGAATCTTGTAAGTAGTAGTTTACATATTAATTATAACGCTGTTTTTATTAATTAATGTATCGAAAATTAATGTTTAATGATTTTGATGCTTGTAAACAGGAACAATCAAGTTGACGTGCAATTTCATTTACATTTTTTTTCTAAAAATAAACTCACACTTTCAAATGAAATTTGCTCGAGTTCTCCAGTATCTATGAATCTTACTTCACAATTTGCTTTCGTAAATTTTACAACTACGCCTCGTCTCCATTTCCCTCTACAGTTAACTAGGCAACCAGAGCCAAGACATACTTCATGACAAGAGAGTCGTGGAATCACCTAACATTTGCATATTTTTTTAAATTGTTTTTTTTTTTTTTATAAATAATTCTAATTATTCAATATTTCACGGATTATTTTATAATTTAATAAAGGAAATTTTCACTTTTATGAATGTTTATAGCATTATAACATTATGTAATGCTATTTCTCTTTTCTGGATGGGTGTTCTTATGGATGAAAGAAAAAAATAAATTATAAGAGTAAACACGACAAGTGATAGCTGTTTTATTAAAAATAAATGATGTTCATGATTTACTAAGAATTAGTAGTCATTATGATTTTTTAAACGGATATTTATATTTTATTTTTGGTCATTCAATTTCTTAAATGACTTCTTTAAAACTTTTTAGTATCAATTATATTTTTATTTTTAAGATTATACTTTTTTTCTAATGCAAAAATATATTTAAATATGTATAAATTATATTAGAATTTTTATAAAAAGAAAAATTTTATTTTATAATTTAACTTTTAAATTAATATTTTTATAGGAAACAAGTAAAAATTACGTATTAAATTATCTGAATATAAAATTTATAATTCTATTAACCCTTAATAAAAATGCTTGAAAAAACTGTATTACTATTAATGTATGTAAATAAATCTTATTAAAAATTTATTGCTTATTACTTTCCACATGAATTATTAATCTAATCATACATATTCTATTATAAATAAATAATAGTAATAATAAGAAGCTTGAATTTCTAAGATGATAATAAAAAGATGAATAAACAAACCTGTGGATTCTTTGTAGCCATAAATGTATCTACTTTTATTTGACAAGCTTCTGCTGAATAGAACTGAACATAAAATTTACCAATATTTTCTACACTTGATACCTTTACATGTAAAGCTTGTCCTTCAAGTAAATTTATATCCATTCTAGGTATATCTTCTTTATTTTCAATTGAATTTTCTGCAATAATATTTAAAAATTTCATATTAATAATTATGATTTCAATAAAAATATTTCTTTAATATTTAATAAAATATTTATCAATAGAATTTTTACAAAAGTTATGAATTTATTTAATTGAAATTTATTTGAATGTTTACCTATTAAAGTATTGTTTTCAGTTATATTAGAAAATATAGCTAGATTTTTATCTACTATTGTTCTACTAACGTCACTGCCATTATTGTTTAATGAAATCAAATATTTGCCATTTTTAGACTCATGAAAAATACACTCGAATTTTTCTGTATTAAAAAACTCGTTCAATTCCGTAAAATTATCCCAATTAGATCCGGTTACAGGTGTAATATTTTTAAGACTACAAAAAATCGCTTGTTTTGGTAATTGCATAAATTTTTTTTCTACTGCATAAACATTTTGTGGATCAACTACAGCTTGATCTCCATAATCTACATATTGAACTATGTATCCTGAAGGCTTATGTAATTCCACTATTTCAGCTCTATAAAGTATCCCATCATCAGGAAGAATTGCTATAACCGAATCGCCAATCTATAAAAATTAACAAAAAAACATTGCATATTTAGTATAGTAAATTAAAGTTACTTAAAAGCTAATATTACTTTAAGTTGTTCAGATATGGGTTGATGGTTTATGTATGTTGTTTGAATTTCATTCATCATATCACGAAAAATATTTTGTTGATTTACAAGTTGGCAATAAAAACTTTCGGGATTTATGAACCAAGTAAGATGTACGTTGTATTTAGTTTTTGGATCAAGTTTATTTTCTAACCACTTTTCATTCAGTGATGCATAATCAGGAAGAACTGATTGTTCATCTTTAATAATTTCTCTTATTTTATTACGTATAGTCTCTTTCTCCTTAATTAAATCTATACCATTAGCAAATAAATCATTGATATATTTTGTTGATTTCATATTACTGGATGACACTTCTTTTATCAAAATATTATAAACTCCATTTTCTTTACTGACAAATTCAGCCTCTAGAAGCTTATCATCTATTGTATTAGACAACAATTCTGATTCTTTTACAGACCACTCTATTTTTGAAGGGCAAAATAATTTACAATGTACAGCTTGAGCAGGAAGTTTTAAAAATTCTGGTTCTATTTCTTTAATTTTAGTAAAACTAACGTCTTCCATATTTCCATAATCAATAAATTGAACTGTGGCTTCGTGAGCTTTAACATTACCAACAATTGCCCTGTACCATTGTTCATCACCAGAGTACTGAGCTATGCATTGCAAACCTGTTTTTATGTTGTGTTCCCCTGAAGCCTATTAAATTTAAATTTGTTAGAGTGTCAAGTTCTGTTTATAACTTATATGAGAATAATCTTAATAAAATTTGAGAATCTAACCTTGCCTCCACTTTTTAAAGTGAGAAATATTTTATTCATAATTAAATTTAATTCCTCATTATCTGGACACAGTTGTACATAGAAGCTTACTGGATTATTATAATAAACCATTGTGCAGTTTTTTATAGCTCCAACAGTAATATTAGGTGGTGGAATTTTAAGAATTGGTGTTGATGAAAGATATTTTGATATCTTCTTGTTAGTGGTTGAAATTTTTTCCTCCGTTTCCTGATTTTCATTCCTTGACTAAAATAGTATTTATATTACAAATAATAATTTGTAAATAAATAATTTAAATTATATACTGTTTTTTGTATACCTTATTTGACCCAGAAGCATTATTCTTAAATGATTTAGTAGAAGTTGTATTTACATCACCTGCAAATATGAAAATATTTTACGTATGCATTCTGTAGTATTTATAAATATTTGAAAAATAATAAATTTTAATTAATATTAATTGTAAACTAAATTAATTGTAAACAAATTTTGACAATGATTTTAAATTAGATACTTACTGTTAATATTTTTACTGTACAAATTACTTGCTTGATCATCAGTTTCACAACGTCCAGTTATACTTCGATTATTTATTAACCCATCATGTTTTCGATAATCCTCGCTACTTTGCCTCTGAATACGATTGCTTCGTTTTCCATTATTGCGTAATGAAGTATCAAATTCCTTATTACTACTTTTTTCTGAACCAGAATATCGTTCCAAACGTGAACTTAAAGTAGTTCGATTTTCTTTAATTGTTCTGCTATGGAAGTCGTTGGAGTTGAAACTGTTATTATGAGTAGAACTTCTGTTGATACGATCATTGCTTGAATAATCTTTTGATCCAGTTGATCCAATTAAATTGTTTTTGCAAAATCTATTATTTTGTATAAATCTATCTGTTTTACTTCCGTCTTTATTAAATCGATTATTTTGGGCACCATTCATATAATCAGAAATACCTCGTTTATATCTGTTGTCAAATCGTTCAATTTCATTATCTTTGTGAAATTTAGCCTTTGAATTAGCGTGACTTTCGAAATTATTATTATGAGTGTATTCTCGACTACCTTTCTCCAAATTACTAGTATAATTATCACTTTAAATAAATTTAAATATAATTTAATTTATATAATATGAAACTAAAGGCAAAAAATAATTTTTTTCATATTAAAATTGACCAATATCATTTATATAAGCATAAATTATTTGTAATTCAAGAAATCCATCAAGGAATTTTATTTTATAATTTAACTATAAATAATTTATAATATATTACGCAAAAATTTTTATATGGTATTTAGAAAAAAAAAGAAAAAAATTATATTCATTTTTTAAATAATTTTCATTTAATCATTACGATTTTAATTAAAATTTGATATAATTTATATTTTACAATTTTTCTAAAATCAAATAAATGTAATAACAAAATCTTAATATAAGTATAAAACTAACATTATTTTAAAAAATTAAATATTTGAATCTATTTAAGAAAATTTGAAGTTTTTTCTAAATAAAATACTTTTATAACATGAAAAAAAGTAAAAGTTATATAAAATATTTAAATCAAATACTTAAGCAAATTTCTCTAATGTAAGAATATGTGAATGTAGTTAATTTTTTAAAATAACTATAATTATAAAAAATTTTCATTGTTCTACTAAGAAGTTTACCATATTTTTATGTTTTTATTTTTACTTTCATACTTTCGAATCAAAGATATTTAAATTTACATCTCATATCTTAGATGTAGTGGATTTTTTCTTCTTCAATTTTAGTATATTAAAATTTATAATATTAAAACTAATGCTTAAATCGCTTTAATAATAGTTATACACTTCATTTGATTATAAATGTTAGTAAATAAATAAATAAATGTTTAATATATTATTAAAAATGTTTCCAATGAAGTTGTTTTATTTATAACTATAGAGTGTAAATGAAGGAATATTATATAAAAAAAGAAAAATACATCTTACTTTTAATTTAATACTTACATTGCCTTTGAAGGTGATTCTACATTTATTTTATTTAATTTATCGTAAGAAATAATATTTTTCTGCTTAGAAGTTTCAAGAAGCTTTTCTGCAATATCTATTCTCACTGAATCAGATAAATTTTTCTCATCAAATAAATCTACTATAACAGTGTTCTGATGATTATTCAGAACTATTAAAATTAATCGTTCTTCAAGGACCAAACTTTCAAAATTCATAATAAGATCTTTATCTATGGCTCCCGATTGGAATCTGTTTAAACTACATTTAATAGCTTGTTTTGGAAGTGCCTTAATTAATTCAAAAGGTATGACTCGTATGTTATTGATAGATATAACTTCTTGATTTCCATAATCAACATAAAATACATGTACACTTTCATTATCTACTTTATCAATAACAGATGCTCTATACCTGAAATATTAAATTATAATAAAAGCTTAGAATTAATTAACTGATTTATTTAAAATTATTTTTATTATAGTAAAATTTTAATATTTATTTATAATTTTTCTAACCAGTTTTGATCAGCTTCATAAAGTGCTATGCAAGGCATATCAGGATATGTTTCAGCTAAAGTTAATTTTGCAGCCGTTTTAGAAACTTTCTCAATTTTTTTCATAACTTCTTCTAATAATTTTCTATCACTTTCTATTTGAATGAAAAATTGTACAATTGATTCAACATGAGTTACAAAAACAACTTCTCTCGTTCCATTTTTCATATGCCTTGGTTCAGAATAAATTAATTGACATAACTCTGGAAAAGTTTCACTTAATGTGTCTTTTAAGTTTTTACCATTTAAAAATAATTCACAGTACTGAGTTAATGGTGACATTGGTCCTTGACAAACTCTAAGTTTTAACTTTTTATTATAAACTAAATCTCTAAAATAGTCTTTCATTTCATTATTAACAACCCAATTCATAATTCCACTTAAAGTAAATCTTATAGAAAATATATTGGGTATGACAAATTCATCTGGTATTTGGTAAATGTCAGAAAAAGATAAAACTTCATGATGTCCATAATCAGCATAATAAACCTGTAAGAATAATTTACAATTTCACATCAGAATTAATATTATTTACAAATTTTCAATGTAAGAAAAACTCTAACCTTGCATGAAGTATCACCAGGAGAATTTAAAACAATTCTACAAAGCCTATTAAGACTTGTTTGCTTGCCTAAACATACTTGTCCTGCAATTGGTGATTCTTGTAAATACAGATGAGATTGTGAGTTAATTTTTTCCATCATGGTATTCAAATACGGTATCGATTCAATTAATTGTATTGAAAATTTGTTGGGGCCTTCATCTACATAAGAGATTTGTACATCATGTACAGAGCCTATTTCTAATTGAATGGCTTTAAAAGAGTTTGATTTGACTACTTTCTGAATAGATACAGCATTTTGAGATGCAGATATTCTCCAATTATTCTGTAGTGTTTTGCTTGTTGACTGAGGTGTACAAACAGACGCTGCTGGCAATGTAGTTAATTGTGAAATTTGTAAATTACATGGACTAAAAAAATATAAAAGAAAAATCGAGTTTTTAATATATTTAGCAATTATAAAATACTTTAAGTGACTATAAGATTATTGAAAAACCTGTATACTGCCATATTTCGATTTATTAAAATTTGACTAAAATTATTTTCCATTATAGTAAACTTGAGCATTCTGAAATTTTGAACATTTTGATAAACTCCATAATATTTATTATTAACTAGAATTGAACGAATATGTGTAACAACATCATCTAACCAAGAACATCCAATAGGTAATACATCTGCTAATACAAAAACAGAAGCTGCTTCAGGTAATAAAAATAAGGCTTTGGCTTCTGGATACTTATCCAATGAACGAATATTCTGAATAGGAACATAAGTAACATTTCCATAGTCAAGAAATTTAACTAAAATTAAATCTTCTAATTGTAGACTATAAAGTTTCACTCTACAAAAGTCATTGTTAATTCCTAATGCACAGCAAAAAGTATGGGACATAATATTATCGGACATAAGAATATTGTCAGGCGCATGATAATCAATTTTGTTTATTAAAGTTGCCAAAACTGATGTAATTGTCTGAACAAGTCTTTCATCAGTTTGTGCCCATATTTTTAGTAGCTTACCCTCTGCTTCTACATGTGTCACAACAAAAGCAAATCTTTCATTTTCTGTAACCATTGTAGTTTATTTTTTTTATTAACTTTCCTTTACAGCATAAAATCGATAACTAGCCACAACTTATTTAAATTGGTTTATATTCCAATTAGTCATGTGATATTTTTGAATGTACATATTTAAATCCCTGCAAATACTATAAAAAATTGTTTACTAATTTAAAAAGTAAAATAATCTTTTTTAAACTAACTCGAAGCTTTTTATTAATATTATAAGTATAAATGTAATTCTACACTTTTGATCACTAAGATATGATCTTAGTGATTCTATAAAATCTGGTTAGTGCAAGTCAATGTATATAATGATATGATGGTAACTTTTTTTAATTTGCATAAATATATTTTACGTTAGTAACTTACCAGTAAAGTAATTTGAAATAATTTTTCAGATCTTCATTAAAATATTGAAACTATTGAATGGCAATGAATGGCTAAACTGAAATTTAATATATTTTGTAGCAGTCTTTATGTTTCGATTAAAAACACTTATCAATCGCTGAATATAAAATGGCAGTTGTAAAATTATCAAAGTTATATTGAAAGGTATCAAAGTATATTTGAGTCGATTTATTCTTAATCAGAGCCAGTGAGATTTCGTATTTTATTATTTTTCACTAAACATTCGACATTCAACAAACATTAAGCTAGTAGATTAAAGCCACTTCTATACTAACGTTTCGAAGAAAAAATAGAAGCTGTGGTAAGTTCAATAATTAATACCCATTATATGCACGTATTCAACTCCCTCTGAATAACTAGGCAAAATATTTAATAATTAGCAATAAGTCAACTGTAGCAATAAGTATCTTCATCTGCAATTAAGTATCACACTGCTGATGCATGTACGTGAATAGATTGTAGCAAAGTATGAAGTACGAAAATGTAGAAGTAGCCGCAGAGACAATATTTTTACACAACGTAAATCATGATATTTAACATATATCGAGTTTAATGTACTTGGAAATTTTTATTAGCCCTTAATAATATTTAATTATTCCTTTTTAATTATGTAATTATATAATAATCAAAAATAAATTTCATCTAAAAATTATGAAAATTATAAAAAATTAGTATATTTTTAATAAACTTGTTTTGAATTGTATAATTTTAATTAAATTATGTGTGCTTATTATCAATCATTGACCTACATATTAAAAATATTTTGAAACTTAAAATAGCAATTAATTATAAGTTAATTATTATTTAGGTATTCTGTTATATATTGTATATGGATATAATTTTATTTCATTTTATATAAATTTTTTTAGAAAAATATTAAAAACCGTTTGATGTACAGTAACATGTAAAAAATAAAATTGTAAATACTCATTTATAACTTTGTCAAAAAACATTATTGAAAATGTTGTTTATGTGATTAAACATAAATGTACCTTAAAATACTTTGTCGAAACATCTTGATAAATAAATATATTTATTTTATAAAAATATAACGTATCGTGTTTTGCAATAATAATGGACTTTGTACATATTATTTTTTATATCATTCAGAAAATTCATAATAATGTTGTAATAATGCTTTATTATATTGATATATTTGAATAAATGTTTTGGAAATGTATTTACGAAAAATTTTAAGAAATTAAGAAATTTGAAAAATATGAAATATTGTTAAAAATTTACTATTTGATGATATGAACCCTATTTATAAAATGATGCAAACTTCCATAAAATAGATTTAATAAATTTATTAAAAATAAAAATTCATATATAATATTATGTAATTATTAATAGTTACTTACTTCCATAAATTCATTATTGAGTCTTAAAAGAAGTCAATAGTGAATATTATGGTAAAATTATATATATATATATATATATATATATAGGTAAATGTTAGTTTATAGGTTTTTGTTAATTAAGTTTTTATTTCTTATCTTGTTCTTGATATCGATATCTTTCACTAGTATAAAAAGATCATTTAAAGAGAAAAAGACAAGAAATAGTTGTAAATATTATTACGTAGTAAAAATTGATTTTTTATACTGTCATTCAATTTGATTGTATCTTTTATAAGATATATTTTGTTTCGAATAATAATTTAAGTGTTCTTAAAAATTGGAATTTGAAATTAAAAATTATTATGAAATTAAATGTATGTTATGTATATAATGATAAAAATTGTTATGTAATTAAAATTATAATAGTTTCTATGAGTTATTCAACAATACTTTTTTTATAATAATTTCAGACTAAATTTTGATTAGTTTGTTCTATTTGACTGCTTTTTTAAAATCCTTGTCTACTTTTATAATTTATCAATCATTAGATTGAAAAAGAATTTTTCTGATGAAAATTTTGAAAAGAATTTCTGTAAAACCTTTCTTGACTGTAATTCAAATGCAAAACCCTGCGTGTAGAACATTTAAATATAAATGGCTCGTTGACGAGGTAATGATAAAAAACAATAAATAATGTTTTCAAATTTATGCGTATAAAGAAGCAATAGATCGAGATAAGACTTTGATATAAAATTGTTTATTATATTTCTTTAAACATTATGCGATAGTATATTTATAAAAAAAAACTTGTTTAAAATATGTATTTTTTTATTTTATATCGTAAAGATAAAATAATCAAATTTCAGCATATAATATTAGTTATTTTGATTGATGAATATACATTTTTTGTATTTAATCATATTCAATAAATATACACAATGATGCGTATATACAATTTTATACGGTTCAATAATATGCATTCAAAAATATTTTCAATAATATGGAATGTAGAAAGGTTCCTAGATTGTTATTTTTCGGCAAAATATAATTCATTGCATTAAATTTTGGCTGTAGGTAAACATATTTTTAAATTATTATTCTTTGTATTTAAAATTCAATCAATAGTTACGATTTCAAAATATTTATATTTTGATAAATACGCATTTTTTTTTATAGAAAATGAAAAATATTAGGTTATTGATAGACACTGAGTAGTCATCAGTGGTGAATTTATTTATAATGAACTGATATTGTAATTAAGATACATCAAACCGCATGGATTCATACTAATTATTATAATGTAGTAGTAATAATAATACGATAATAATGTTTGCATTCAATTCATCGAAATTCAAATTCAAGTAAAAAAATAATTTCAGAAGTATTTATTTATATTACGATAGATTTCTTTCAAATTAATTTTGCTATTTTGTTTTATTATACATTGTTATAATAATTTCTAAAAATAATATTTTTTCCATTATATTTATAGTAATTACAAATTATAAAAATAAATTTTAATATTCCTATTAGTATTTTAAAACTGCAAACAAATTAATCATTATTTTATTAAAATTTTCAGCGAATTTAGTATTCTTATGAAATCTTAAGATAAAAAGATCTAAAAAAAAAGATTTGAGCAAATATATATTGACCGTCAACATAGCTTCATTACAAAATCTGTTTATTAATAAAGTTTCGTGAAGTTTTTAATAATAATCGATTGATTAAATTACTTGCACATATGCTTTTTCTAATTCTTTTATCGAATTTTTTTTATAATTCTTCGAATTATTTTAAAGTTTTAGTCCCATTGTAGATCTATATATGTTAATTAATTTTAATTTAAAATTTTACCTTATAGTGAAAGAATATTAAAATAAAAAGTATACAAAATATGGGTAAATTGTTTTAATTTTTTTTTTAATATTTAATTATATATATATATATATATATATATATATATATATATATATATATATATATATATATATATATATATATTTTTGTTATACATTAGAAACAAATGGTAATTATACATGTTTTTATTTTCATTTTAACGTATTAAAATAAAATATTAATTAATGGAAATTAAAAATTATGTATAATTTCAATACTATAATGAAAATTGTCTCACTCATTTTTTTGTATCTATCATTCAGGATCTATCATCTATCACACATCACCATCATCAAGGCAACAATTTAAAAAAAAATAAGCATTCATGATTTATATTTATAGGCTTATATTTATTTATAATTATTTATATTTGTTTTATAGGCTCTTTATAACAGTTTTCAAAATATAATTCTTATACTAAAAAACCATTTTTTTAAATTATATTCAAATACACATTTGTATAGTATACCCTGTGAATAATTTATTATTGTAGTATTATTTATGCGTAATGAAGATCAATATGTAACCACATGTTTTTAGTTTATTCGAAATTATATGTAATAATGCAATAAATCAATACAATCGAAATAATGTCTTAAAATAATAAAATACAAATTGTTTAATAAGGAATTAGTGAGTTGCGTAAAAAAAAAATAATAGAAAACGTTATTTTTTTTCTGAATTTAAATAAAATCTTTAAATAGTAGGTCCAACATCTTTTGATTGCAGTATTGCAATAAATAAACATTCTTATAGTATTATTCGTACATTAAATTTCACATTAATTACGTAGAAAAATTGTTAGGTAAATTAGTACAGACGTAATTATATTTTATTTTTTGCGATTTGTTTTAATAATTATCTCGGCTATTTGTATAGTTATGTTGTGTATATTTAGGGTCTATGTTTACAAATATAAAATAATATATAAGAGTAGGCCTGTGTAAGGGTGCATGGTGTAAATTAGAATAGTTCATCAAAGCCGTGGTAAAAGCCAACACCCATTACGGTACCATCAACAGGTATTTCAGATTTGAATGAGTTTTTTTTGAGAGACAATAATATATTTTGAGAAATAATTTATTGCTAGTTACGTGATGTGCAGCTCAGATCGATGATAAAAATTAAAAATTTAATTTTCATTCCTCGGAATTTAAGACTTAATTTAAATGCACTACCATCTTTCTTCCTTATTTCTCCCTTCACGAAGTGGCTGCGAACGGACGTGTCGTCGGTTATCAGATAAATTTATAAGTGCGCGTGTACAGGAGGGCACGGGCGACGGCTTAAGTTAAATACCTAATTCGTAATCACCCAATGGGTGCTTGCTACGGATCCAAAGCGGAAGGGTTTGCTCCTACTTATCACTTTCTATTGTGCTATTGTGGCGTCAATTAAACATTGGAGTATCTTACAGTTACCCGCCATTGGTTAGATTTTTTTATTTGCTTAAAAACATTTATTTTTGAAATTCCTTAGAATTAGTCGATTAATCTACCATTGTTAGCTCTATTCTTCTACTTGTCGATACTACTTCTGCTCTTCTCGCACGTACCATTTTTTTGTTGGCATGTATTTACCCAGTCCTTTTACTATTCTGAGAAATGCTTATGAATATTTAGCATTATTGCATATGTACATGAGTGTATGTATTTCTGTATATATTCTGACTTACTATATTTCGATTTTTGTTTTTCAAATATTATTCTATAGTATTTTGTCTTTCAATGCAAATTGTACTGTTAATAATCATAATAATAAAAATGTTTAACTTCATAAAAAACTCTCTTATATATACTAATAATTGTAAATGTACTAATGGGCATTATATAATTGCATAAGCTTGTGAATTTAACAAATAATAATTGTTTAGATATGTCCCCGCGAATTTATGATAAATTGTGGTATTAATATCGTAAAATATTATGCATTATTTATACAAATGAGTTACATACGTTGAACTAATCATACAATATTTTAATTTATAACAATTATATATAAAATTTTAGAAATTTTTATGTATTGTACACATTATTAAGGCTTAGATTAAATAAAGTAATGGCCTATTGTTTGATAATCTTCTAAAGGAATACACAGAAATAAAATAATATGAAATAAATAAATGAATAAATAAATAAAACAATTTTATATAAATTACGACATTAGAATACAATTTTTAATTGGCAAACAGTAATATTGGGTTAGAGAATGAAATCGAGAGTAGTAATCAAGGTTCAAGTTAATATTGTATGAAAACAAAATCCCAAATAAAATTTAAATACAGATATGCCATAATTATTTTTGTGAAGTGAAAAATAAATCTAATCTTGATTATATTTAAAAGAGTAAGAGAGTGTTAATTAGAATTTCATTAATTTATGTTTGTATTTTATTGATGAAATGGGAAAAGTGCAAGAAAATAGCGAAGGTCATTTAAATACATTTTTGTTGCGTCATGCGATACTATTCATATGCGGAGAAAGGCTGAAAAGCGAAGATGAAGATACTCCTGCTGACATACCATACCAGCTCATACTTTTACATGTTTTGAGCGTTTTCGGATATTACGTTACCGGATTTTATTACCCCTCGACGGTTTTCAAAGCGCGCTTCCGGCCGCTTGAAACTGCATCGCGTGCGTCCCTGGTTTAAGAGCCATCGCCCTCGCGGTTCTCCTTTGCTGTGCTTATCGTCCCCTGTTCATAGAGCGAGATCAAAGGTGGCGTGGGTGGCAAGAGGGGGTGGCGGTGGGGGTAAGAGAGGGGAAGAGAGAGCGGCAAAAGCAGCGTCACAAGTCACTGTCACTATTCTCACATGTGTCCGCACACTTTCTCTCTCTTTCTTACTCTTTATCTCTCTCTCTCTCTCTCTCTCTCTCTCTCTCTCTCTCTCTCTCTTTACATGTATAGATGCATACATACGACACGCATAGATAGAGAGTAGAGGCACAGATTGTCATAAGAGCCGTCGCCGACACGCACCGCAGCCCGGTGGGACGAAAATGTTTGTGCGAGGGCCCTGGGCTGCAGAGTCGACCTTAACGCAGCTGCGCTCGCACGGGAAATCGCTCTACTCCATAAACGCGCTGCTTTCTTCTGAAGCCACCAAGTGTTAGTAATCGTACTCACGGGTGCAGTTTTGCTTCGCGCGCATAACTATAATTCACGAATCACGATGCGTCTTGACAGCCGCGTGTCTTTTCACGAAAAAAGCTGTTACGGAGAAGGTGTCGTACTTTTTATCTCATTCTATTATTCAGTGCGAGTTAACAACAGTGCAGTACAACGATTTTGAACGGCTGTCGAATATAGTATTGAGTGATACGAGTACTTGCAGCTTTAGAAATATTAATCAAACAATTAAAATCCATTATAGTTTGCGAACGAAACGTAAACTTGAAATTCTCAACGCTCTGAAAATACCAGTGGTAGGCTTTAGTAGGCACCCACAAGCTTCTGTGAGCATATATTTGGCTATATGCTCTCTGGCCGTACGGTATTAGACTAAATTTATCACGAGTCCCATATAAGCTGCTTTTTCCTTATGCACTCACTTTCTCTTTCTTTTTCTATAAATTCTATTCTAACGTTACCATTTTTTACATATATCTTTAAGCCTTTACTTTTTATTCTTCTCTAAATATGTAAACATGTGCGCGTGTACACGACGAAGCAAGCGTAATTATTATAATCAATATAAACGATTAATAAGTGAACATATATATATATATATATATATATATATATATATATATATATATATATGTATACATATATTTGTAATCAATAATACTGTCAATAATTATCACTTATGAGTTATATTTTTGTACAACAATATAATAATGTTTTAAAAACAAAATATTATTGTATTTAAATATGTATACGTATAATTGAAAGTTATACATTGGAAAGCATAAACATATTTCAAACTCTAAAGTAATTTTGATATATAACAGATATTGTTATAGGAGTATCTTTGACTACATATATCCAAATCAATATATTTCATTACATAATTAAAATAAAACTTATTAGTTCTTTCAAATATAAAACTAGTATAATTATTTAAAAATAAACATATATTTATCGTATATATTTTTGTTAAACTTATGTGAAAAATTGAAGTCGCTAAAAAAAAAATTGAAATCGCTTTTGAAATTCCATTTAGAAATGGTATACTAAAAGATGATAATAATTAAACATATTAGAAGTTATGTTTGGTAATAAATATCATTTAAATAAGTATAAATATCATATAAAATACAATTGTATAAAAAAATATAGACATTTTTTGTTGCGTGATTGATGTTGTTTTTTTTCTTTGCAATAATTTCATTTTAAATAATTAACTAAAATTTTCTAATGTTAACAATATTTAGATAATTGAAGGAATAATACTCTTGTTTTTATCAGCTATAAAAATGAAAACTTTATTTAAAAATTGCGCAATATATTTATAAATATATATATATATATATATATATATATATTTTTATAAATATATTGCGCAATTTTATATATATATATATATATATATATATATAAAGAATTGAAAAATTGATGCGTTTAGGTAAAAATAAATTTGTTTTTATTGTTGCAGTAATTAAATACTACACTAAGCTAAAGGGTTGGTTAGCAAAATGTTTAGTTTCATTAATATCAATATCTATGTCAATTGACTATAAGCATTGATTAGATGAAGGTGCACATATATTAGAGAAAATAAAGCGAGCTTCTATTTGGGGAAAGCAAGTATGTCGGGGCTCGATCTATCGCATGGATAATGAAGCTGACGAAGACGAGCATCGCCTTTGCCAATGAATGTCGGCAAAAAAAACCGCCATTAACTTTCATTTTATTAATTGCCAGCCTTTTTATGCTTGAACCCATTTACTCTGGTTTGTATTTTACACAATTTTTTCTCCTTTTCTTAGATATTGCGCTGGTAATAATGCTAGTAATTTACTTTTCTACTTACCAAGAATTCGAGAAAAAAATTAGTTAGACGAGCGATATTTCTAAGATTATAAATTAAGACTATAAATGTTAATCTAAAATTAAAAATTACAAAATTCTTTGATATTTCTGAAAAGCAATTATTTTAAATCGGTTATTAAAAACTTTCTATAAAAAAATTATCTTGCTATTTATGAGATGTATATCGAGGGCATCGCGTACGTACACACCTGGAGTCAGGCAAAACACAATGGGTGAGCCCAAAACATCATAAAGACGGCTATTGTGTATGTATTTGGCTCCGACCCCTATGTTTGCACTCAAATAGAAAGACGCGTGGGGTTCTTCAAATTTAATAACTACAGTAGAAAATTAAGTAAAGATACCACAAAGAAGGTAGAAAAGATAGAAAATATTAAAGAACGTAATGCTAAACTGCCGATAAATCACAATCAATATCAATTGTTTATTGATTATGGTTGGTTTAAACTTGACATGTTTATAGCGTCTTCTGAGAGCCAAATGGAGAGTTACGGCATGCCACTTGATAGAAAGTTGAGAAATTTGGATGGCAATCTTCCGATTTTCGAGCAAACAGCCTCTAATGTCACAGCATTCGAAGGACAGACCGTCTATCTACCATGCCGAGTACATAATCTCGGTGACAAAGTCGTAAGTAAGATGTTTGAGCATTTTTTATAAGATAAGTGTATCGGGCATATATTCAAATTGATTTGTGTCTGTATTATACGTCAAGGATCTATGATTGCTACACGCACTCCTCGTTTATGAAAAGATTTATTGGAAAAATGGAAATTAAGAACTAAAAAAATTCGCAATAGTAATGATAAATAATTTCATCTTTTTATTTATTCCTTCATTCATTTTTCACTTATTACGCATAAATGTATTCAAACGTCAATGTGTCGTTTGTTATGTCAGGATATATCCTAATTTTTTAATCATACAACGTGCACAGTAAGCAAATTAACTCTAATTTTCATTGATTTTAAATAATGTATATTTCTTATTAAATATATTATATAAAGTAACTTTCTAATCAGAATAAGATATCTTTTTCATCGTTTTGAAATCACTATAAAATCTACTGTTTAAATTAGTTAATATTTAAATTATTACTGTAATCATTTTTATTACATAATGAGATGTTAAAATTTTACAATAAAACTATATAGAATAAGGATATATATGGTATTGTATATTTAACAGGTATATTATTATATAAGGTATAAAAAAGACCTTCTTCATAATAGCTTAAATGTTTAGTAGAGTTCACAACTAATACGATGAATCATCACTTGAATTTCATCTCAATTCATATTGTCTCACGCGCTATGTGAGAATATTAACTTTTTTATGAAATTTACATAAGAATAAATTTTAAATATTTTATGTACATAGTTTCATTTTTTAATTACTTAATATGTATTACATATTATTTCTTAATATTTTTCTTTTTTTAACTATTTCATATCTTTACGTATTATAAGTTTATGTTGTTAAATTCTTATTTATAATACATGAGTATTTATTATAATATACTTTTAATACATTAAAACTTTGCTAGATTTAAGGAAAATATTAACTCAAATGAATTTATAATCATATATTAAATAATACTATCAGTATATGATGAAACAGAAGATGTGAAACATATTAAAATGTTTTATATACAAAATTATGTTTGTTAGACAACTATTGCTATTGCACACCCGTATTGTAGTATATAAATTTTGTATAAGCATAGATTTGTAGATTTATATATATGTGTGCAGTAATTACATAATTCTAATGTGTGCAATAATTACATAATTCTAATGTGTGCAAGAAGAAATATACTTTAAATTTAAGAAATTTAAATGTCGTAGTTTGCAAAAAACGATTATAATAGATATTTTCTACAGTATATTATGTAGCTCTTACATCATTCTGAATAAATAATAATTTATTTAGTCGATTAAATTTTAATAATTTATATTCGAGGGAATAATTAATAATATCCAAATTTTCTATTTTTCTTGGTTTATTTCATTCTGGCACCTGTGAACAAGAGGAAATAAAAATTGAATAAGGAAAAAACAACAATAAAAAATATAAGATCTTTACCTTATATTTCTTTAAATGTATGAAGCTCTAATGACACATTAGGAAGTTGTTTTGTTTCATTTTCTACCGTTCATGTTTTCACAGCGTTCAATGCTAGAGATGCACACATCCAAGAGATTTATATATTTGCGTGTTAAAGATTTTTTTTACTAGTCTTTTGATAAAGGAGTAGATACATTATGGCCGTTGAGTAAGGTCAGAAAATGACTGGATGCGAATAATACTTTGGATAAAGGAAATAAAGAAAAGCTAAGAACGAATAAATGCACCTGAATAGCTTTGCGCGATTACGTAGAGTTACTTTATATATAAATGCTTTATTATAATCTAGTTGTTGCTGTGGAAGTTTAAGTATCACGTTAAAAAATTTCTATTGTGTTCTTATTAATTATTTCATACATCGTATATTTGTTTTAGCGTGCTGCTACATTCCTATTCCCCTTATACTTATTGCTACTACATTGAATTAAATTCAATTCGAGAATAAACTTGCTTACTTGGAAATTAATCGATTAACAAGATATTCTAATACTTTTCAATATTAAAAAATTATCTTTCTTTGCAATTATATATAGAAAGATTGTATAAGGTTTCTTTACAATCGTTATGTATTAGTTTCTATGATTGCACAATCGATTAAATCAATACTTATCATGATAGCTTTGTTAAAACAAATTTTAGTTTAAGGTAGTGTAAGGTGATTATTATTTCGCAAATTCGGTCATCGGCCTCAGTCTAATAATGCTGATCTCATCAGTCGGTTAAGAGAGTGACATATTATTGCCCATAAGGATAATCGCAACCAAGTTACCAATTTTAGCTGACGATTATATAACAGATCATATGATGATTAGAGTCATTGATTTGAGTCCATTTGAAAGTTATTATACTAAACACAATTGCTTCAAATATTATTTTATAAGCAAATATCAAAATTTTATAAAAAGATTTGATGATTTTTCAATTTGATTCATTATTACTGTTCAAGATATTGACTTTTAAGTAATAACAAATTATTAAATAGTATAATTATGGAAGCGTGTTTTTTTATAGAATTATAATAATAAGTATTGAATTCTTTAAAACAGTTTGTTTTCAAGAAAATTCTTGCAGTATAATTTGTGTATCGCATTAATTATTATATGTATATACGCGCATACATAAAAAATTTAATAAATGATTATTCTCATAAAAATTCATTTTATTCTTTGAGATTTTAATAATGTAATGAGATGAGAGTATTTTATTATTTAATATTATATTTTTTTATGTAACAAAATATCAAAATTTTTGTATCTGATAAGCGATGAAGTTATTAACATGATAGCAGAATTCATGCAAGGTTACACAAAAATATAAAAATTATGAAGGGAATAAATTTCTTTTCAAAATAATAATTTAAGAGAATTTCTAAAGTAAATTTTCTAGTATTATAAAGAGTATCTTGATAGATGATCGATTATCAGAAAATACTAGTCTGGTAACCATACAGGACAAGTGTGTACGCTATAGTTGGATAAAAGATAATGTGTTTACAATTTAAAATAGATTTTAATTAGGAAGATATGCGTAATATGACAAAGTTTTCATGGTACATATTTATGATATAAGTGATATACTTTTTTTCTCTCTTACATTTGAAATCAAATCCGATGTTTATTCTAACTTTCGTATTTGATGCTGTTCAGGACGTTTAACTGCTTATTCAGCTATTCATATTATTTAGCGAACCATTTTGCCATGGACATTTACTTTCGTCTCTCTTATTCTTCAAATACTTTCGAGCATCACAACAGTTTCATGAATGATATTTCACACATAGGCTGTTCACTACATATTTTTACATTTCCATATCGATGTTCAGGTATAGTAACGCGACAGATCTTTAAAATAAGGCATAATAATATGAATGTATTCAATAGCTAAATTTATGTTGTTCATTGTAAATGATCAGTTTACTTTTTTAGATATAAAAGAATTATTAGAAATTAATGGATTATTTCAATTCTAATATATTAAAAATAATATTATATATTAATAAATATACACAAATTAAAATAATGTCACAATATTTTTGTATATTTTGAAATTTATAATTTTATTTATAATTTTTTCAATAATTATTTACATTATTACATGTTATTATGCCAGCCACTTATTGTGAATGCTATATTTTGCTTTTTAATTATGATATAAAAATGACTTAAATAAAGAAATGCATATTGATATCGGTAACTTGGTGCTATTCCCAAAATCATCATCAAAGCAAATGGCATAGACTTCGGTTCTCAGACAAGTAAAACCGTATTAATTTTCTTCTTAAACATAACATGGTTAATTTGTATAAAGTTATACAATTCAAAGTCATAATATGCACAAGAATTTACAGAAGAGTATTACAAGCTAATTGTTATTATAGTAAAATTTGTAATAAATTAAATAAAAAAAAAATGTAAAAGAACTACATTAGAAAAATTAATTCCTTTTGCATTAGACGTAAGTAATAGAAAGAATTTTGTAAAGAAATTTTCATCTGTGCTAAATAACATTCGATCGAACTATTATATTTGACTATAAATAGAAACGTTACAATAATATTATTACTAGCTTTGTAATTTTATCTATTAACAATAATCGAGTTCTTCATCCAAGATTGTAAATAAATGAGCGATAACTTTTATTTCGTGATATATCGCTTTTGAAACATGTGTATTATAAAAAAATGGAAAAGAAAATTCCATAAGAAAATTTTATAATAAATGAAATTATTTTTCAAAATAATTTGCTATAAAAAATCTTTTATGAAAATTAATTCGAAAATAGTAATAGGTTGTTCTACATTATATCCGTATTATGAAAGTATTTTAAAATTAAGATAATATTCTATTATTTGTAAGTGTTCAAAAATAATATTTTGTCATAATTGTATTTGTAAGCTAATATAATCCAATAATAAAACAGAATGTTTCAACAGGTTTCAATATAAATGACTTTATTTTAAAAATCTAATTTCTAAATTTCTAATCCAATGTTCAAATCAGAAATAAAATGGATGTTAAATCGGTAATTTACGATAATAATTGCTAGTATAAACATATTATAAGTCAATAATATATATTTTAATTAAAAGTATATAACTGAAAATATTCAATTTCAAGTAATTATTTTTATAACGAAAATTTTATAAAAATTGAAGTTATGCCAAGCATTTTTTAAATACAGTATTTTACTTCGAAACACGATTAAAATTTTTTGACATAAATTAGATTTTTATAAATTTCATAGGCAATATTATATATTTTATTTTTCATATGTTAGAAGAATTTCTTTAAAAAAAACTTGTAAACATATCAATTTGTTTAATTGAGATTGAATAAAAAAAAACTCGAAATAATATAAAATAATAAAAGTAATATAGTAATTAAAATATATAGTTTTACGAAAATATAGATATATGAATAAATACATTAATTTAGTATTTTTTAATATTTTATATTTTATTTTTATCTGTTGTAGGTTTCATGGATGAGAAGTAAGGATTTGCATATTTTGACATCTGATAATATTACTTTTAGTTCAGATGAGCGTTTTAAGCTACAACATTTGACTGGGAGCGATGCTTGGACTTTACAGCTTAATCATGTTAAAAAATCCGACATAGGCCGTTACGAGTGTCAAGTCAATACGGAGCCCAAAATTATGTATGCAGTGCAGTTAATAGTTAGAGGTGAAGTTTTTATTAATAAATAATAAACCGCATTTATATGAATAAGTTTGTACTATTCTTATTGCCTGTATCGTAATATCACAATCTTATGGTAATAAATTAATCTGCTTTAAATTATTTAATATAATTTTACATATTACGTATTGGAAAATTCAGTTAATTTGTACGTAGATTATATGAAATTAAATTTCCTATTTGTTTCTGTTGTATTAGTAATTTATTTGTTTCTATAGTATTTTCTATATTTAAAAGTATTTAATATTTTAATATTTCTTTAAATGAATGATATAGAACCTGCATAGTGTGCTTTATAGTTAAAACCAATTAAAAGGTGATTAATATGTTGAAAATTTAAACTTATACTTTAATCCTCCAGTGTCTATCATTTATAAATAAATTTGAAATTACATTATAATATTTTGTCGGTGTTGCAATAATAATAAAAGCTATAAATAGCATACGTTCTATTTGTTTTGGGAACAAATTTTTTTCTTTTAAAGCTAAAATAATTCCAATTTCTATTACTCCCAGCTATTGACATAGTTTGTATTTAAAAATTTATAGTAGCCAAGGAACTTGTATATAATTCTAGAGTTCTGCGTAGTTTTACTGAAGAAATTAGAAAAATTTTAGAAATTTCTATCTACTTTATTTGTTTTTTGATAATTATTTGTTGTTTAAGCAAAATTTTTTAAAAATATTTCAATGTATACAAAAGAAGTTTAAATTTAATATTTGAGTTTCTTAATATTCGAGTCTGAAGACTTTAATTGATTTTATTTACACACACACACGCACGCACACACGTACGCACGCACGCACACTGACATATATGTGCGTGTGTGCGCGCGCGCGTGTGTGTGTGTTTATGTCTGTATAATATACCATTGTTATACAAACTGATACATTCTTTTCATTAAAAGAAACTCTCATGAATCTGAAAAAACTTGCATTTTAGATTCAGATAAGATCCATGGATACGATGAGCCACAGTCTCAACAAACTCGAATAAGTAAGTATAAAAAAAATGTTAATGTGTCAACATGCTTGGTTATTGTTATACATTGTAATGTATAATTAATGTATGTATTTGAAAAAAAGTGAAAATATAACAAGAAAGATAATGAGGCGGCATTAAAAAGAATGTTTGGTAAGATTAATGGTAATTATAGAAAAGAGTTTCAAGAGACTCACAAATGATGATCGGTGATTGAAACATTTCATTGTTGGGTAATGGTTATCCACTTGGGATTCATTTAAGTACAATGGGGTTAGCCTTAATCTTTTGTTTTCTGATGTTCTTCGGCAGTTCCACTTCGCACTTCCCTGTACGACCCACTGAATATTTGTTTGTGCTATAACTGACACTAGTTAGAAAAAAAAGAGTGGAATATCTCCAGGCTGCTTTTAATAATGCACGTTCATTTTAACATTTTTGATTAACACCTTTTTAGTCTATGCATACCGAATTGCCTATTTAGCTTATACTTGTGACAAATTAAAGTTTAATTGTCTAAGTTTAATTGTTATTAAAAACATTTAATGAAAACAAATTTATTTAAATTTACGACTTGATTAATTGCGAACTATTTAAAATTCTTAATTTCAAACCAAAAGTTTTAAAAGAAAAGTTCTCTTTTAATGTTTGATAATGTTGATAATGCTGAGTTATTTTAGGCTACGAAAGCACGGCACCAGTTGCTGCAATAATGGGTCCACGTGAGCAGCGAGTTCAAACTAGTTCGACGATTACTTTGAAATGCGTTATTACGTCTCCTTATCAAACTCGTCCTATAAAGGGCGTGCAGTGGTTCAGAGATAATAAATTACTTACATTCCAGGTAACTAATCAGGTTAATATAGATTATACTAAAGAAGAAATTTATAACATAGAAAAGAAAGAAAATTCGTGAAAAAACAACAAAATAGAACATTCGCGAAAACTACATTAAATAAACTACTAAATCCTTTACGTTATTTTGTAGGCTAACAGAGGCGGCATCAATGTTGAAACTGTGACGGGTACGGCTCAAACATTCACTGAAGTAACATTGGCGAATGTAACGTGGCAGGATTCGGGCAAATACACGTGTAGACCTACAGAGGGTAAAGCTGATACCATCATGGTTTATGTTGAAAATGGTAAGTTTCCTTTACGTTGATTTGCTATAAAATCATATTTTTTTATACATATTCATGTTTACAAAATATTTTAAATAAGATCTTTATTAGATATATAGCAAACAAATGTATTAAAAAAAGTATGATTTTTAATAATTCACTATATTCTTATATTTCTCTGTAATTATATAACAATATTGTTTGTTACGAATTTTAATTTCACGAACATCTTTCTAATTTTTTTAAGTGTCTTTTGCAAATTTTCAAATTTTATCTCCTTATAAACAAATTTAAGTACTTTTCAGAATTTAAAAATCACAGATTTACAACTAATTGCTTAAATTAATTTTTTTATAAATAAATAGAAATTATAAGCTACTTTTTTAAAATTTACATTCGCAATGTAAATATTATTGCTACTTTCACCAATATTTTGGTATAAATATTACAAAATAGTTAGAAATATAATAATATTCTAAATTTTATTATTTATTTCGTATTACATTTCAGAAAATTAAAAAACTGCCAAATTCTTGACATTTCACCAACAAGTTAACAAAAAAGATTAAATGAGTACAAATGTATTTTAACATCATAGAATTGTTTACGTAAAATTATTTTTAAAATAAATATTTTTTACATTTTATATGAAAAATAATTATTCAACCTATAATTTTTTATTACATAAGATGTTTAATACAATATATATATATATATATATATATATATATGTATTGTATGTTTTTTTCATAAGTTTGATAATATTTTATTTTGTTTCCTTTTATAATATATGTAAATATGTTTATAATTTTAATGATGATGTAAATAATTTATTATTTGATAATATGTATGAAATTACTATGTACTTGAATTAATTGATTTATTGATTCAATTTTTGAGGATTAATATTGAGTATCAATTAGTAAAATTATAGAATAATATTGCAAAGTTTTCTTTATAGACACTATTCTTTATAATACACTTTTAGACTGCAATATTTTTATCAAGTATTTATAAACTGGACCATAAGGTATTCATTGTTTAAATGAATATTTTAATATTTTACACAAAAATATTTCATTATCAAAATATATTTGATTGTAATTCAATTGTTAAAAGAAAAATTCTTTGATCTATCAAATGTTTATCTTCATATCGTAAAAAATTGGATAAGATTATCATTTCGTCGTTACTTTTACTTGCATCTTTACGTTAAAGAAATATTACATAAATATTAAGGAAATATTAAATATTTAATTTCTATTAAATTATATTAAACATTTATGTAATTAAACAATATTAAACATTTTATAAAATATTATTTAATTATCAGTAATAATAGAATAATTAAAATTTTTTAATAAAAAATATTATTTATATTACATTACAAATTTAAATATTAAGTTTCATGATTGTTTAAAAAACAAAAAATTAAAAATTAAATTATTTGCTTATCCAAACTAAAACTAAGAAACATTAAAAAATATGATGAAAATAATATAATAATAATAGTTGTAATGTTCGTAATACTGTGAAAATATAATACATATAAATTTTTCTTTAACTTTACATATATAAGTTTTATAATTTATATACATTTTTGCACAATTACAGTCTTGATTTATTTTATCATGAAATATATGTATAAATTACTTATTGATAGATTACTTATATTTTTATTATTTAGTAAATATTTTGATATTTATTGGTATTTTTATAACGATTAGCATACGATTTAAGACTAAATTAAACATTTGTCATAATCATATAATATAAATGTAATTACGAAATTATTTTATAACTTTCAGGAGAACATACAGAAGCTATGCAGCGTGATACTGCGTACACATCTTCGAATACTTTTCATAACTTAGACAAGTTACTTTGGTTAATTACCGTCTTAGACATTTTTATTAATTCAAGTATCTATGTATCTTCAGTATTTTATTAATATTTATGATAAAATTAAAATACTTTGTAATTCTAATGTATGTATAAACTTATGTCTTTTATATTTTTGTTCATATTTGAAATATACTTTACATTAATGTTTTTTGTAATTAATGTAACTCTTTATTAGTATTAAGTATAAACTTACAATTCTTACTTTATTTTATTTTATATTGTAACAATTATTTTATATCATAAATGTAGATAAAACAGGTAAGATATATTTCATTTTCTTTATTTCAAAGATGATTAAGAGACGATATATGATGAAGAAATAAAAGTCCATTAAATAAATATCAAAATTTTAAATATTTTTTTCTTAATTCTAATCAAAATCTCTCTTTAATTTAAGAAAAAAGTTATAACAATATGTGATAAAAATTAAGAATAAAGCATTTTAATTATTAAACACGTTAATTCAAATCTATATTATAAAAAAATATGAGAACCTATATAATTTAAAATCTTCTAAGTGCATGGATATTAAATAATTATGATAGTCAATTAATACATAATTTATGCAGGATAGGATATAATAAAAATGAAAATTCAAAAGTATTTACTATAATAATGAGCTTTATTTTGAGTACAAAAAACATAAATTGTTTCTTATATAATTGTTCATTAAATATTTGAAATTTCATTAAAAATATAATATTTGTAATTATTATCATTTACTAATAATCTTATTTTAATCATTAGATAAGATAATACTTATAATTATTTGAATTATTATCATTTACTAATAATCTTTTTTTAATCATTAGATAAAATTATGATAAATTACAGAATTTTATTGAATATTTAATACGTGAGATTTAATAATTGAATAAAACAATTTTAGAACATATGCAAAATAATTCTTTATTCGTAATTTTGTTTGAAACTTATACTGTATTACTTTCACAGAGTACATTTTATTGATGTAGATATTTTATTTTCAAACTAATTTATAATAAATAATAATAACATAGATACAAACATACGGTTTTCAAATTAGTTCAGTAAAACATTTGATATTCTAATAGCTGTAGTAAAAAATATAATTGTTATTTACATTTAAATAACACATTAGATATGAAACATTTAAATATTTTAATACATTCTCTTATTGACTGAAGAAATTTATGTACAAAATCTACGTTAAATGGTTGAATGTGTTCTCGATTTTTCATAATTATTTTATTAAATATTATTTCTTAATGAAATTAGGCTTAAAAGAAATGATCAAACTTTATATTTTAAAATTTATTTCAACAATTTATTAACTGAATCTCTATATTGCAAATTTATTTTTAATATAAAATACGCATGAATAAAAATGCTCTACATTGTTTAAAATTTAAATTGCTATAAAAATTCAATGAAATGTATAATAAATTTTAATAAATTAAACTCATTTTAATTATAATACATTATGGATGTATTTATAAACTTACATTTTTAATATTTTTTATAGATTTTTTTTTATAAATTTTATAAATTAATATTAATTTACAAATACATAGAAAATTTTATACAATTAAAGACGTTTTGGAAGTACTATTTGGAGGTACAAAATCTGTTAAAATTATTTTAACACTCTTTAAATGTTGTTAGAGTAATTAAGAAATAATGTACGTATATTAAATAATACATTATGTCATTTCATCTAATTCTCATATATATGACAATTTAGAGTTGTAAGTTTGAGTTAAGATTTTACGCATTCATCATCATAAATTAATGTTAATAAATGAATGAATATCAATATACGAATAAATATACATAATACGTGTATAGTAAATTATTTTATTGATGTACAAAATAATAATTCGTATTTGTACAAGAATAATCATTAAGCAAGATTCGACTTTTTGCATTCTTATTTTTTACTGTACAGTTTTTCATCTTCTCATTCATAGAATATTGCTAATTATTTACATACAGAAAAATAATTGCAGATATTAATAAAGGCGAATTAATAAAAGCAATAAAATTTGTTGAATAATGGAAAACCACTAGTGCGGAGCATTAGACATTAAATTTCTTGTTTAACATTCGTTAATAATTTTTTTAATAAATCAAAGTCGTCTCTAATTTATAATCGTACTATTGATAAGTGCTTGCTTACACTTAAAATAGCTACGAATGAAAATATTTAATAAGATTTACATAAGATATTGCAATTTTCGAATGAATAGTACAAATTATATAACATTTAGTATATTCATGTTTGATTTAGATATTTTATTATGTTTTTAACTTATTTATACAATAATTATTTGAACTGTCTATAGATGTAGAAATTGTCGAAATCGTAACGATGTTACTGTCCATTACTTATACCGTGTCGTAGTTATACCTTTACAGTTAATTCGAGTCTGATTTTAGCTAAAATATCTAATATATATATATATATTCATAAATACACACGCGTACTTATAGACATTCACAGACACATACATACGTTCATACATTCCTCCAGTGATGCTGGTCCACGTTACATCTTAAAAATTATGTACTAGCTCACCTGATTAAGTTATTCATCAGTAGAGTCAATAAAGCAAGCAGAAAAATTGGAGCGGCGTTGCTTTTACCTGTATCACCATGCTGCATTGCCGCTGGATGCTCACCTGTAGAAAGTATCAATGCATTAGTAATTATGCTTGTAAAATTAAATAAAATTGTTCGGTTATACATAATTTTTTTCTATCAAGAAAGGAATAGATAGCGAATTGGTTCCTACCGTTGAGCACATGAACGGTGACGCTAGCAGGATTGGCATTACTTGGGACGCATGTGTAGTTACCACTGTCGCTGACACGGGCTTGCGTTACAAGAAGTTTGCTCGTCGTACCGCTGTCGGTCTTTTCGGTCTCCAAAGAAACTCCACCCCTGCGAAGAACACTGAGTTATCAAATATTGTTTTCAGAATCTATCTATTTTTTCTTCGTTAACAACGAGTGCTCAAAAGATTTCTGGATCAATTTGCACGGATGCTTAAATAAGTCTTTTTTTCTCCTTAAGTATCAGCTTTGTCGATATTTCAAGTAAGCAGACGTTCATTATGGCATTTTTCAAGATTTTAATTTGATAATATTCATGTCAATATTTTAAACATTGAATTATAATATTTATAAAATAATCATTCAAACAGAAAATAATTGTTTTACCTAATACTATTTAATTTGCAAATTGAAAAATCTCTTGATCATAATTATCTGAATATCTGATCATGATATGAATAAATATATGTCTATATATGACTTGAACGTTAATTCATTACATTAATTGAATACATTATTATATAATCATAAAATACTTATACAATTGTATTTTTAATGCAGATGACTAATTTAATGGAAACTATTGATTTTGCATATGTAGGATGTATATGTTTTTTATATGATACTTATTAAGTAACACTGCTTTTAGATTTCGCATTTTATATTAAAGTTTACATTTGATGGCTGAAGAAATATTATGCTGGTGCCTTCTTACTGCTATACCTGGGACTATCGAAATCTACGAGAGAAGTTCCATGATGCCACGAGACACTGTTTGGTGGTATGGATTGTACATTTACCAGGCAGGTTAAACTTATGGTGCTGCCTTTTTTTACGTATAAGTCTTCTGGCTCTTTAATTTTTGCCTGAGCCGCTGAAACAGAATTAATAGAACAACTATTTATAGTGCGCTCTTCAGGTTCTCTTTGGTTTATACTATTCTCAACATATACTGATATCAAATACATTAAATTTTTCAGCATTCGAAATCATCAGAAATGATTAACAAAAATATATATATTTCGAATAAATGACTTTTCAGTATGCCTGCAAATTAATTCAATCAGATGAGAAATTTGATCCCATAATAAATAACACCATTATGGAAAAAGTTAAACACTTTCATTAAATCCATATAAATATTACTTCTACTTATATCATATCAATGATAATAATTATAATATTCGATGTATTTCATTTAAAATTTAACACGTAAAAATTTAGAATTCCTTATGTTTTGTGACAATAAATCCTGCGTTAATATATATATATATATATATATATATATATATATATACTTAATAGACTCTGTATTGTATGTATAATTAAAGATAAAGGGCGTATATTAGGGGGGAACTTGCATTTGCATGATTCTAACCTGAGTTGAACGTCCGATGAATAGCAGTTGGTGTGGTAGCAGGGACAGGGGCACTTTCTGGAATGGGTGGACAAAACAATTTGTCAAATTAATTTAATTCTTACCAAATCGTGCTATTAATATTTTCCAAAAATCTTTAATTCTATATAGATATTTTATTATATTTCTAATCTTCAATTATAGAAAAATATGTTTCGTATATTATTAAAATATAATTAATATAAGTATAATACAAATTTAAATATGAAAATATATTAAAAAGTTTATGAAAATAAATTTGTAATTATAATATATATAATAATAATAATTATAATAATATTGACTATTTACACAAAACTAATTTTAATAAAAAGTAACTATTTATAATTATTTTTACAATAGAATTTTCATCATTAAATGTAATATATTACATTATTAAAGGTTAATGTTTTCCTAACATTTTGAATTATATTACATACATTACGTATACATTATTTTCAAGTTTCATATATTTATATTGAGTATTTATTAAAATACAAAGTAATTATCAAATAATTATGAAAAATAGAAAACTGAAGTTACTAATAAAGCATATTAAACATTTGTTGTTAATTCAGAATTTACTATAACGTTACATATTACATAACTTATATTTAATCTAATACTTTTATTTTAAGAATATGTTTAAGTAATTCTTACGTAAGGAAATTATTTAACACCATGATGATCAGAAAGTTATAATTTATTAATTATATTTTTTATTTGTATTATATAAAGAAGTAATTATAAAGCTAAGCTTTAAGTAATAGATGTAATAGATGATTATTAAAAATGATTATTCACTTTTTTATTTGATTTAAATTATAAATTATCAATGTATAATTTTTATAATAACTTTATAGTTTTTATATTAAAATTCAAAGGTCGTAAATAAATAGTCAATTTTATATTTTATCTATGCGTAAAGCTATAGATTTATTATTATACGTATTTTGCAGAAGATACATAATTTTAGTAGCTACTTAATATAATTTGTTAAAGATATTATATTACAGTTAAAATAAAATTTATATTGCTTAAAAACTTTGTTTGAATATCTTTATATGAATTTTTACTAAATTAAAAAATTAAGAAACAATTTCGAATATGTATCACAATGAAAAGATTTTTATTATGTTATTCATATTAGCACCCCACCAATAGTAAGAAATTAAAAAAATTATTAGAATTTATATAGAACAATATTTCAGAATCATTGATTTGTAATTAAATTAATAATAACCAATAGAACAGATAATATTTTTTGATTATTAAAATTTTTTAAAGAAATTATTATGAAAAAACTAGTGTAATTTTTAAAAGAAACTGATAGTATACTTGTAATATAAAATATAGTCATACATTATATAATCAACGTTTAGACCTAAATTATGTAGATTAAATATGAAAATTTTCAATCATTATTCATATATATTTGTACATATTATCTAAGATTTATAATTAGTAGGTCACATTAAAAATTTTTATAAACCACTGGAAGCTGTGCTTAGAAAACGTCTGACATAAATTATTTACTTAATAATGAAAAATAAGTAGGGTCTAGTATGCAAATTGTTTATATTATATTATTATCTTATGCGAATGAATATAACACTGTTGAAAAAAAATTGATTATATTACAATATTCGATATTAAATTTATAAAATACTTTAAATGATATAAATTTCTATAATAATATACAACTTAAATGTGTTTTTGTGAAAAGTTTATTGTGTCAATTATTATCAACGATCTATGCGCTCATAGAATACTTTTATATATTATATATTAAATTTTATATATACTTTATATATTTGTATTTGATATTATAAATGACGTATAATATTATATTTTAATATAATATTTTAAATTCAAATTCTAATAAATAAAAATATGAGAATTGCATGATAAAGTAAATAATTATTCAAGATTGGATAACATTTTCAAATTCAAAATAAGTGTAACTCTTTTCTTTTTAATTTTCAGAAGTACACATGCTTAATATATTTAATAAAAATACGATATGATCACTACCTTCATTATGTTATTAATATGGTATACTTTTAAGTTAATAATAGTTAATTATTATTAATTTTTTATTTTACCGATTGTAATGACTGTTCAAACAACTTTAATATTGCATAATAAAACATGGAATTGATTCATTATGCAAAATACAAAATAATAAGATGTAAAATATTAGCCTTGATTGAATTTAAGATATTAAATAAAATGTATACTTATTGATTAGCAAAAGAGATTTATAAGAAAAATAAAAATTGCTTGCAGATTTACCTTCCACTCTCAATATGAATGCTAGATTAAGTTTAGGCTCAGTATTAATTTGACATTCGTAAATTCCAGCATCACGTTGCTGAACATACGCAATTTTAAGTTTCCATTCATTCGAAGTTGCTGGATGTAATACCGAGAATCTCGCATCCCCGGTGTATGTATATATTGAAGACGTCAATATATGCAGATCGCGCTTTCGCATCCATGATATCTATAACATTAAAACTCGCTGTGAAAAAAATGTTTTCCATACGCTTTCTTGCATATAAAAATAGAAATGTCGACAATAATTTTACGGTGCTCGTATTATCTTTAATTAATGAATATCAATCATATCATAGAATAAATATTTATTATATTAAGAAACTTGTATTCGCTTCATTTTTGTTTGTTTGTTTGTTTTTTTAAATAATAGAATATCATCATTACAATCAGCAATAAAAATGTTAAAATAAATTGAAAATAGTTCCGAGAATTCAAGGATCTAAGGAATAATAAAGTTTACTCAAACTCAAATCCAATTTGAGTAAAATTACGATAAAAATAAAAAATCAGTTTATTTCACATGGCAATTGTATATATCAATTTTTTGCGAAATAAAAAAAAACTCGCAATGATTTAAGTCATATCCAGCGGTTTTGTTTATTTTCAGAAATGTTCATGGCAGGTTTTCGCTTTGATTTGCGGAAAATGAAGAAAAAATATTGCCTCATCGGTACATACATTGTTGCTCCATAGTCTTCTGTACAATTCCCGGTAATAAATAACGCTCGAGCTCGTAAATCTATCTCTTAGCGAAAAAGTTCCTTTTCATTCTAATTGTCAGCTATGTACGTAAAGTAAGTAGTAGACTAGTGATTTTAACGTTTTATCGATCTGATTTAAAGACTATTTGATATTTTTGGCTAATCGACGATTAAGAAAAACTGTATTCTAGAGAATAGGAACATTAAGAATAAAAAGTTAGAGCAATTCATGAATTGCGGACAGAGGAAAGTCGGCAACGAGCCAGTATGGACTCGAAACTGTGAATCGATATATAAATCTATACCAAATTAGTGACGATAAAGGTAGCGACTTAATTCTTCCATTTTTTGCTTTATACTTTCAAATTCATTGGAATTGTTTTAAGATGACGCTTGATATAAGAACAAATTTAAACGTTTGTCGAGAGTGTACTTGTTTTTTTTTATTACAATTCTAGAACATATTGAGCTATAGTTTCCGGGAATGAGCTCGTATAAAGTTGAAAAAGGAGACTATTGTTATGGTTGATATCGGGATACAGTCCGGCTACGAATAATTTCACTTATAATTCTGAATGCAAAAACGTAATGCATTCATCTAATTTGATACAAAAATTTGTGGTAATATTTTTTCCATTGGTGCATATATAAGTTACTACACCCAAGCGAGCTTTTGGATCTCTTTAATACAAATATCGTAGTATTACTTTTTTTCCGATGAAAACTCCTGAGAATAATTCTATATAGTACAGTATGCCATTTTTAAATATAAGTCTGATATTTTTGTTCACTTTTTCTATTGAAAAACAACTATTAAATACGGCCGATGATTAAAAATTAATACAATTTTTTTTCATTGATTTGTCCTAACTTTATTAATGTTTAGACGAATCATGATTCATCTTCCATACTATATACACAAATATATAATTCTCAAATAGTCAATGATCAATTTCAAAATTTATTTCATAATAAATTAAGAGATTATATTAATTCATAATTTTAACAAAATATTTAACAAAAAATTCAACCAATACTACTAGTAAACAACTATTAATATTTAAAAAATATATAAATAACCGTAACAACTATGTACTATATAGCGAAGATAGAAGATAGACCGTGAAGAAAAACACAGTCGACTTTTAATTCGAAATTATCTTAGAAAATTTCGTTCACATCTTTATCTTTGAGCAAGCTGTTCGTATAAAAATTTGTTGTACATTCAATTTAATAACTTGTATTCTCATTTCTTAATGATGATATTCGGACATCAAAGCGAAGGGAAGGAGACAAGGGTGATATTCAACGTTCATGGGCTCTACGAGAATTCCGTAGTTCTAAGCATCTAAGCTCGTAGGCGACGATTGCGCTTCCGACTCGCTTTACTGGATTTTAGATTAAAGGAACTTTCTTGTATTACTTTCCAAATATTCTGGCCATTTGATTTGAGCCATTTATTTGATAAATCTAATCTTTTTAAAAATACCTCCACATGCAAGTTTCACTTAATCTCAACTTTATATTATATTTAAATTACCATATTATGTTCGTATTTATGTTAGATTTGTGAAATTAATTCGAAAACTACTACTACACTTAATTTGTAATAAAATTAGTACGTCAAAATGTAACGATAATTAATATGATCATTATTATAACAGTTTCTCAATTCGACAAAGAAAAACCATTAACAGCTTATACATATAACCAATCTCTAGTCTCAAATATTATCTGATATGTTTTTTTTTTTTTTTTGATACGTATTATATTTTAAATTAATGTTTAAAATACACCGAAACAAAAAAATAAAAGAAATAATCCAAAAACGTCATATTTAGGAAACGGTAATGAAAATACACTGTAAGAAGTAATTGTTTTCAGTTGGTACCAGTCACGATAAATAAATTCATAATTTAATTAAACTACGTTTAAATGGAGTTGTAGCATAATGCACTTATACGCATTACATTCCTAATCTAGCATTACATCAATTTTACAGAATTGTAACTCGTATTAGGTTAGTAACACAGAAGTTTTTGTCTAATTTATATAAATTTTCAATGTTATTTCCTATTATTAACTGAAATTTAATAAGCTTTATTGTAGGCAAGTGAATAAAAATTATATAATACAAACTAAAAGAATATATCAATAAGATAAATTTGGCATAAAGTTATATACTTCCACGTATCTTATTTACTAAATTTATATAACTTAATCGTTTTTTTTTTTGCATTCACTGAAGAAAATCAAAATATAAAAAAAGCTTTTTAATTACTTTTTAGTTATTTTAAAATATACATTTTTAATCTTTGAATATTTTAAAACGAGATTAATTTTTATTATAATACAATGTTTAAAAATGGCTATTTTATTTGGGTACATTATTTCAGTTTTCAGGGTAATTTATTTCTATAATTGAAATTTAATAGTGAAGTTCATCGAATCGAATATTTATTTAAAAATGAATATGACTAAATGCTAAAGTGCTGGATAAATTTTATCCGTTAAATAATTAAGAGCTAAATTTATATGGTTCTTTATATTAACTTTATATTATTATGACAATTTCATAGGAATTATATATATTAATATATTAGATAAGTACAAATTATTTACTTTTATATATTTAATATCTCTTCTAGTTTTAACTTCCATAGAATTTTATTCTATTACAAACAAATGTACTTCGAAGTATAAGTTTCAAAACTTAATATTTTAATTTAACGAATTCAAGAGTATAAATCTAAAGTAAAATATTGAATCAAATGTAATTTTAAAAGTAAATAATAAATGACAATTAATTGGTTTATGCATATCTGTTTGAATAAAAGTCCTGCTAATATACATAATATGTAAATATACATTTCATTATAATTTATTAAAAACTTTAATTTACTTGATTCAATCGTAATTTCAATTTACGATAATTGTTACATATTTGAGCAATTTAAAATATTTTATTAAAATGCAATCATATTTATTATTTTTAAGAAAATATTTATTGATTATCATGATTCTGTCAACTTATTTACAATTATTATAAGGTCATAATTAAACTATTCATATAAGAATATGAAGAGTACCTTAAATTCCTTTGTTTTTTATTATAAAATTTTTTTTATATTAAAAAGATATATAATATTTGTGAATGAAATGGATAAGAGTTAAAAAAACAATTGAATCGTCAATACTACTTTTAATTGAAAATATTGTTTTTATATTTCAAATTTTTTGTAGTCAATGTCTTCTAATTCTTTTTTTAATTAGTTGACTATATATGTGAGTAAGAGTGACTAAATAGCTTCCTCATGTTATTAGATGTTATTGTATAATCATATAAGTATTATAGAAGCATCGCGGAAAAGAAACGATAAACATATAAAATTTTACTTTTGTGAGTTGTATTTCAATCGATTCAAATAATGCTCAATATAAATAATTAAAAAAATATATATTATTTTATGAAACAATTAAAAAAATTTTAATCGCATAGTCAATTAATAATTAATATCGCTTTGTTTTTATATTGATGAAGTCATTTATATTTAAGTTAGCGGAAAATTGCAATACTAAGCAATAACATAATGATTACTTGAACGGAAAGTCTCAAACGAATTGCATAAATTGTGAGATCATCAAAAATTAAGTAAGCTTTTATAAGATCAAATTATAGACTATTACTGCATTACCGTCCGATCGCCTGGATTTTTAACGTGACAGCTTAACTCAGCAGTTTGACCTACGATAGTTGTGACATTGCGAGGTGATACATCATCAAAGTAAGGCTTATCCCACGTTCTCGTTGGCTTGCTGCTACTTATGACAACACTTGCTAAACTCGATTCACCTGAAACAATCAATGAACATTTTCACCTACATAATATTCATGCTTTTAGCAAAATATTATGTAAGAATGATGATGTGCGAGAGAGCCTTTTATCGATTAAGAAGACCTTTACTTAAATTGAAATGAAACATCAAGCAACAAACTATTCATATTTATATATAATTTTATTAAAATTAATTTATTTATTCTTGTTAATTTTCAAGTGAATGCGTCGCAATATGTTTAAAGAATATTTTTAACAAAAATTGTCTTTATTTTCTCTTTCATACATTTTGTTGTATTTCTTAAAAATGAAGGCACAGCAAGAGTCATTTTCTGTATATATTATAAGCTACATATGTATTTTATGAAGTAAATAATTTTTTTTTCACACTTTAACCAATGGATAATTGATAAAATTTTAAATAATTTCGATGTTAAACAATTGTATTTATAAAAATTAGTAAAAAAAATGTCAATGTTCATTGTAAAACAAAAATTAATTTAAAAATATATGAAATATAATAAGATTTATTAGTAAATCATTAAAAATTCCATAAAAATGTGTTTATCACGTATACATACGACTGTAGCATAAAAATACTCTAATATTTATGAATAATTATTTACTGATTATTTAAATTAATAAACAATTTATTTCCTGTGATAATAAGTTTTATATGCAATTGTACATTGTAATATTATTTTATAAAGTTTAATTTATCTATTAATCAGAGGATAAACAATGAGATAAAATAAACTGTGTTAGCATTTTTATAAACTGAAAAACGTCTACGTTCACTTATTTAGAATACTCATGAGTATGTAGTGCAATTAATATGTCTAAGATTATATTATTCCAGCAGTGAAATACGTTGAAGATTAAAAAAGTCAGCGGCCAGTTTCATACTCACATATTAAATTCATATATTGGGTAGATTAGAGGGAAAACATCGAGTATTTTCGCAGATTCTTTCAATAATTGCTTATTTAAAACAATTACATATAAACAAGGAAAAATAATTAATGGTTGTCAAAACAAAGATATAATAATGAATAGTAACGAGATTCTTTGAGCTTTTTTAAACTAAATTATACAGAAGGAAAGGGAAAAAATAGAGCAATAGACTTCGGGAAGTTTAGAAAACGGGTAAGCCACTGGAATATATGAAGATGAAGAGAATGTGAGAGGAAGCATCCTAATGAAATTAAACAGAGACAGGTATTAGCTGTTGACTCGCTTTTCTTTCTTAATTGCCCAAGCAATTGCAGAGATCTAAATCCATGGGTATTGTCTTGATCTTCTCCGTGTTTCTGTTTTATATTGCCCAAGTCGATCCCAAATCTTTGTTAATGGAAGCAATACAACTTTGATCATTCCTCAGATAAGAAACAGCGAATAATCTAGACCAACGAATCATCTAGAATTTAATTGCTAATTAAACTTGTTTATGTTCCGTAAAAATAATCGTATCCTAATAAGATGATATTCTTTTTGAATTTTTGAAAGCCACAGCATGTAGTAATTTGCTTGCATTGTCTTAACTATGCGTAACTTAGAGAATAATTGCACCTTGAGACCAAGTTAATGCTACGGCATGTAATAAGCAAACTTTCGTGAGTGTTTATATAGTTTCGAGATTTAAAAAGGAATTTTCGTCGCAACCACAAGCCTCCAAATCGATCGCTATGAGAGAAGGCCCTGCGCTACGAACGCAATTTCGATAATCCGATAAAGTTCGCAACACCGCGACCTAATCGATACTCCGGCTTCCGAATTATGCAAGGCATGCACACGTGGCTCGTTATCTGAAGTATACACGTATAGGGAGGATTGAAAGATATCCCGTATACTCTGGTGCTTGCCATTGCATCGATAGATCAAAATTGAGAAGTTGGCCTTTGCATACCGATACGATGAATTTGAACTTCGTCGACGGTACCAAGGGATCTTACAGAGCTGTTTTCATTAATCCTCCATCTCAAAAATATTGTGCACCGATACTTGCAATCTTTGATTTTTCATATCCCGATTTTATAAATTTACAGATTTTCCTTTTCATTTCTACATATAGATTTTCCTTTTCATATCTATGTCATTTAAATTATCTATTTGCAACTGTAACCAGATTATTTAAAATTTCATTTTATCCGATCCGTGCTGTAACTATATTATTTTCAATTAATCTTAACAATGTACTGATACAGATTATCTTATGAATTATTATTTGTGATAATTATTATATGATAATTATTTACTTTGACTCCGTAAATTAAATTTATTTTTCATTATTATTTTCCATCTCATTTTTATTTCATTCAAAACAAATATTGATTAAAAAAAATTTTATTTGATGGTCGAATATTTAATTATTTACAAGTTTTTTTTTCTTTCTTTAGTATCGCTCCTTTGCAAATAAAAAGACATGCAAATAAATACAGACTCAAGTCAATTTAACAAAACTATTTATTTTAATAATTCATCATCAAAATTTAAATACAAATTAATTTGATAACGTTTAAAGTTTAAAGTAGCTGCATAGTTTAAAATATTTTTTTGTTCAATTCTATTCGATATCAGAAATATCGATGAAATGTACAGGTCTGTCAAAAATAATAGAGAAGATTACAAGTAAAGTACAAAATAAAAAGTAAATATAATTTAAATTTGCTATATAATATATACAATTCATATGTTACATAAAAGATTATAATTTTGCATTATTATTTGCGAATCAAAACAAAATCAAACAAATAATTTAAAAAGAAATCTTTGAAAAAACGATTTTTTAAACCATTATTCGTGATACTTTTATATTTGAAATAATAATTAAAATAATAGAAAAAAATGTAACTTAAAAGAATAAAGTAAAGTAGCAGCAGATGACGATACTAAATGTAATGTTCCTAATGATACTATATACTATTTCTCGATATTACCGAATAATTTAAATAAAATGTCATAGTAGCAGTGTTAAAAATATTTACAGAATATTATTTAAAATCGAATGAATATAGAGTGAGCTAATAGAATAGATAAAAAAAGGATGATAAAGTGTTTAATACATCTAGAGAATAATTGTCTGCAATTAGAGTTTTTGCTGAAAAAGGAAACCCGCTTTTCAACGGTTTAAACTTCTCACAGATATTTCCATTATATTTAGATAAAGAAATTTAAGATTATGAAATAGAATCGAACTTACTAATACTGCGTTTTATATACCATAGAATGTCTTTAAAAAGTGCGCGATTGTTTAAAGGACGACAACTCACTCAAGTCCATCATATTTACAATTTTCTGCTATTGCGTCTTTTAACATGAAATAATGCATTATTACGTAATACATTTTTATGTCGAACTATTAATCAGTGATTAATAATATTTGATCCAAGAGTTTATTCAGTGATATTGAATTGAAATCGATTCCATCTTATTAAACGTACTCGTAATATTATATAATTATTTTAATTTTGAAACAAAAATACTTAAATGAATGCAAATGTTTTGTCGAATTTGTATGATTATTATTTCTTTTTCTATTATTAAAAGCATTTTAATATTAAACTAACTAAATTATAGTTAAATAATACAAATATCTATGAGCAAGGAGAAAACATCATCGATAAAACATCATAATGAGTAAACCGGTAATGCAAAAAAGTATGATAATTTATCATTCGTCCATATGCTTTAGTATGAATTAATTGTTACAACTCATGACATATATAGTTTAAACAATAATATCTAAAACCTTGATACAAAAATATGTATTTCTGAAATTTTGCATTATATCGTTAATTTAATGCTACTTAACTGATATCTCGCTCTACGTCATACAACAAAACTGTATACACACACGCACTATTAAACTACCTTTTTATAAATCTAATAATTGAATAAAATACTTCATGCCATTGAACTATTTTTTATAACATTATATTGCTTTCACAAAAGAAAAGCAAGTCAATTTGTTTATGATTAATGAATGTTTAATTTTTCTCTATTAAACGAATACAAATTAAAAGTTTGTTATTTAAAAAAGATACATCGTAAAAACAATATGAACACAATTAAAAAAACAAGGTAAATAACTAATAATTTAATAACATTAGTTACATGTAATTAAAATACAATTTTAATTGAGATTTGGAACTTTTAATCGACGGTTCTTGAGATTTCAAAAATTCAAAATTTCAAAAATTCAAAAATTTAATATGCATAACATTCTTCTATGTAGATTACACAAAGTCGTCAAGAAATTATCAGATAAATATTTTAAATATATTGATGCAATTAATTCAAATCTATAAATTTAGATCATATATGAAATTTAAAAAACTTCAATAACACACTTTTCTTTTACCAGTTTCAGTTTTAAATAATAAACTGATACGGTAGTATTTGACGTGACTAAAAAACTGCTTAATATTTCTTGATGAATTTCTTTCAGTTTAGTGCAGTTTTAAAGTAAAATTTTATTTTGGCAACTTCTCAAGACAAAACTAAAAAATATTTATTTACTTAAAAATTAGAAAATTCTAATTATAATATAATCATTTATATAACATATGGATTATTTTAATGAAATGCATTGTCAATAATTATTCCACGACTTTGTGATCGGTACAAATTTCCAACTCTAATGTTACAAAGATTCGCTGTAGAACGCACGCTTTGATCTCCTTCATTTACCGTCTCGACGTCCATTGCGTCAGGCGATGCAATGTAGCGATCTCGTGCCTATCCGATATACCAACACTAGGCCATCAGTAATACCGTATTCTATTCACATTACTTTACCATGTTTGTAAATATGTAGATACTGCCTAAGTTAAGGCACAGCGTTTTAGTTATTCTTGTTTTAATATATACAACTATCTAAAGTAATTGAATAATAATTCATTTTCTCACCACTTTGTTAAGCAACTTTTAACAAAAATATTAGTAAAAGATTGTTACGCGTACAAATATATTTAATATATTTAATATAAAATTTTATGGGACATATCGAGACTGTGTAATTAGGAAAGAAAAGTTAAGTAAATTCGAATTGAAAACCTAACAATTTTGGGAAAAGAAAGATCTTAATTCTGAATTATGAATAATACTGTATAATACTATATTGTATTATTATTGCCAGTATAAATAAAAATTTTATCATGAATTCTGTTCATAATAAAATTCAGCTGCCTCTTATCAATTCATTGTAAGTATTATAATTATTTAGATCTTATTTAGATGTATTAGCAATAGAACATCGATAAATAGAAGATATGCGAATAATTTTCGACATTTGGTCCAATACATCAATAGAATATTGTATATAAAAACATTATTATTTACATGCAAAAACTAAATTAAAAATTTGTTTCTAGTTTCTTAATTACCGTTATGTTCTCTTATATTCATCTACAAAACGATTTAACGATCAATCGATTGATCCCACTTATTTAATGTTTTGTATACAGTTTATGTCTTAAAAAAATAAATCATACAATTAAAAAAAAAATTTTATATACATAACATATTAATGGCGTTGTTCTATCTACCATACCTGCGATACTATAATTCGTTTCAAAATATTTTTTAATACCATTTTCAAATGATTGGAATATAATTTTATTGCAACATAAATTACCTGTTAAGTTAAACTAAGCAACTTTTTAATCAAGTGAAGTATAAAAAATATTTTATTATTAAATTATTTGGTCCCATTTTTATAAGATTTTAAAACATTATTTAAAATTTTAGATTTATTAATATAATTATCATTATAAATTGTAATGTGATTTTTATTAAACAAATATAGTTCCTTAAGATACAAATATAAATATCTTTATTTAACATTCTTATTCATTTAATACTTGTTTTACTGTCAGTTCTATATTTTAAAGTACCTTTTGCGCCAAAAATTTAATGATTATAGCCCATCGATTATTATGCTCAATCAATTATGTATCAGAATAATTACAATAATATTTATTAGTAAGTTTTTTTTGTTCCTTTATATAGAAATATTTCATAAATGTAAAGTTTAGAAGGTAAATTTTTATAAAAAATATAAATTATTCCTATAACATTAATTGAAAGAAGGAATGCAACTGAAAAACATTGGTTAATGAATTAAAACAATTTAATTACAATGTACAAGCTTTTATAAATTAACCTTCTATTTTTAAATAATTATAAATATTGATGTAAAGCAAATTATAATTGCATTATTAATGATAATGCAAATTTTTCTTCACACAAATAATGAAATTCGTCATACAAAAATATTTTTGTAAATTTAGAATTGAAGAAATTAAGACAAATTAACAATTTAGATAATTTGAAAAAATATTTATAATATCACGAAGTAGATAGTCTGTAAATTTTTTTAATAGAAAGATTATTTTTGATATTATAAAATTAAAAATAATATAATGAAAAAGATAGAAAAAATACTTTAATCATAAATTTTAGATATATAATATTCTAACTATTAAATCTATTGAAGAAATAAGCTGCAGAAGCTTAAAATTCAATTATGGTGTTGTATTTATCGAAGATTGAAAAATTTGATGAATTATACCTTTAGGATTTTATAAACTTGAAATATAAAGTATAATATAAAATATATCGAATATAAAGTGTAATATTAATAGAAAATTATAAATATATTTTAAATTATTGAATGTAGTCCATAATTTTTTAATAGTTTTTATAATATGGGTGAAATTTAATTAAAAATATACATGTACACTTTTTAAATATTCATTATAGTATTAGCATGATCGTAAATATATAATATAGTAAATATATAACATATATTTAATATTTAATAAAAAGAATACATTGATAATGGACATTTTTAATATATATATATATATATATATATATATATATATATATATAAACTTTCATTTCAATTATTAATATTAAAATATATTTGATCAAAAACACTGATATAATAGATTATTATAATAGATTGAGAAATTTATATTTGCAAATTGATGAAATAATATAAATAAATGTATTTATATTAAAAATCTTAGTTTTGTCTTCTAACAGAAATTTCAAAAATTAAATTTATAATAATGATAGAAAACATCTATATGGGAACGTGATTTTTTCTTTCTTATTTTTTAATTATTATAATTATTATATTATTATATCTTAATAATGTTTGTTAAAAACTAGTAAAGTAAATTATAAATTATATTGAGCTAGTAATTATTTAACCAAATTATACATTGTTACATTCTTGTTAGTTAATTATTTTTATTTAAAATTAAATTTATCGAATATTTTACATTTGGCTACCTATATTTATTTAAACGATTGTTTAAAAATTTACAAATTGTATTTATTTACAGTAAATTTATTATATACGGACTCCAGTCAAATATAACCAGTTTTTAAGTCTGGAATTTTGAAATGTAAAATTCCCCCATTTTTCAAGTGTTTCACTGTTGAATAATTATATCATGTAGTATATATTATATTTTTTCTCTTTCATTCATTATAATGAATTCAATTCAGAATATATATTTAATGTGCAAGAAATAATTTAACAATAATTCTTATTACAAAAAAACTTCTATGCTTTTTTTATTGTTTAACATCTATTGTTCTATACTCTTCATTTATATTTTCAATTATAGAATAGAGAAAAAATGTTTCTAGTATAGTATTACTTAGTATTCATTCAAATACATTTGAAAAAATATCATATAGACAATTTAATAATTATTATTTTAATAAATAATTTTTTTTTAAATGCTTACCTTTCATATACATTTTTCATTATTTTCAAGTACTGTCACCATTTTCTTCAAAACAAAACTGGACAGATACTGCATTTTTTAAATAACCAATAAAATAAATAAAATGTTAATAAAAATTTTCTATTATTATTATAGCTTATTATATATAATGTCAACTTTTTAATATTATTAAAAATTAGAAGTGGAATTAATCATCATTAAGGCTACACAACTGGATTAATATTTATTATTTTATTTTTAATATTATTGTCAAACATATTTTTAATGACAATGATTTGCGTTTATCATTAATAAAAAGGAAAAAATAAATATAGAGTATTATTTTATTAAATTTCATTAGTGCAATATTTTTGATTGTTAAGAAAATCTAACTATTGAATAAGTTGAAATTTATTTCCGACAAACGCATAATAGTAAAGAAAATACAAAGATGACAAAGCAGACCGGGCATTAATATTGCATAATAGTCAAATGACTATTCCTTTATGCTGTAATAATATAGATGGCGTCCGAAGATATAAAACTTGCATACTTCTACTTATTTTTCATTCATTATACTTACATTCATTTCACGATCATATAAACAAGTGCGCGATCGTATTATAAGCAGTTTAGTAAGTGAGTGGTACATGCAGATAATTATTCGTAAATTAAAATTTTAAAAAGTAAATGAACACATTATAATTAAAGTGATTTTATCTGTAGAAATATCTATAACTTTATGACAAAAAATGTTACAATTATTCCATTCAATGCGTCTTCAAACGCATTATTACAATTTTAGTGTTATTAAATATTATACTTAAATATTATTAAATGTACGACAAATCTTAAACATTTTTCTATACTGCAAAAAAAAATATGTATACATATATATATATATATATATATATATATATATTTATATTTATATATTTATATTTTTTTATATTTTAAATATATACATTGAATTGCAAGCTAAGACAGAACATAGTAAATTTAACTCGTCTTATCAGTTAATGATCTTGTTTTGGTGCACATAATTCTTATATTTTACAGAAATGGATTCCGATAAACTAGAGATGATAAAAAAGTTGATAGATATTAAATTGATACAAAAAGTTATGCAAGAATCAGAAAATGATTATAGTATAGAGGTCAATGATATTGTATTTATTTTTGCAACCAATAAAGGTGATAATTATGCGAGTGAAATGTTTCGTGCATCTATTGAATATACTCGATCTAACGGTATAAAAAAAGAAAAGAAATCTCTAATTATAAAGGCCGAGCCATTATCCGAAGGATTACAAAAAGATTTGGTAAGATTTTTGTGTAATTTAAGAACTTAATTTAATACCCTCAAACTTCCCTGATTTTAATAATTAATAATTAAATGAATTCATTTTATTTAAGTATCGTTAGTATAGAATTATGATAAGTAGCGTTATATTCAAAATGAATTCATCATTATATTAAATAATTTTTAACTTGATTCCTAACTAATCTACTCGATTGTAAAAATAATTATAGAAATGAAGAAAAAACAAGAGATAATAAATGAAAATGAAAGCAAAGTTCAATTTTATATAGATAATATCGTGTATTTTTATTATTGAAGTACTATTATTATATTGTAAAATAAAATGACATTCGGTCTTGATGCCGATCAGAATTGTGATTAATGCAGTTGAATGAAATAAATCATTGAGATATTAGTTACCATTCATCTTTCAGTAATACGTTAAACTTGTTTCAGATTACAAAATCAGAACTTTTTACAACAGAAATGAATATGATAATGAACACTTTGGTAAAGATGAATGAACTTGTAAAACCTGAAGCTTGTTTCAGTGGCCGAGGTTTGTACACGCAAATTAAACCTTCTTTGCTCATTATGGAGGACTTAGCGCCTCTAGGTTTCCGCATGGCCGATCGTTTAAACGGTCTTGACGATGACCATAGCTTATTGGCTATTCGCAGTTTGGCAAGATTTCACGCAAGCTCTGTTGCGCTTTGTGAAAAGGTATGATCTTAAATTACGGTATTTTTTTGGTTAATGAACGAACCCAAGTATATTAAAATTAAAGCTCTCATACGCACGCACTCTAGCAGTTACTAATTCTTGTTTATTATTCCTAAATATACAATTAATTTTATGTAATGTATCTAAAATGTACTTTGTTTTCCTACTCCTTCTCAAAAAAACCTAAGATACTTTAAATATTAAACGATATCATTATTTTCATACTATTACTATTCTATATTGTTTCTCTATTATTATTTGTAATACATTTATTATTATATATATTTTTAAATTATTTTATGTTATAATAATAGAATTTGTATACTGGTTTTGTTATTCATTTTTAAGTCTTTTTCAAATACAAGTGTCTTGTTTAAAGAAGATTTTTGTTTAACAATGTACAAAGATTTCCTTGAATAAATTATATTCCAAGACTATAATATAGTAAATGACTTTTATTAATAATTGAAAAATAATTCAAAATATTTTTAAAAAATATTAAATTTCATAATCAATTTTTCCAAATATAATCGAATAAATAGTCCCTAAAATATTAACTGCGACTAGAAGAAAAATTTAATAAAACGTGTTTAATTATTAATAAGACAAATATAAATTATTATCTATATTTTTTATACATTGAATTATATATTTATATTTTTTATTTATAAATTTTTATAAACAATATTACACTTTTGATCTATAAATTTCTTATAAATAATATTATATTGATTAAATTTATAATAAATACAATTATAAACACATAAAATAATTACGTTCCCTAAGTTTTCAAATTAAATTTCAATATGATAAAATTAGATAGAATATTTTAAATTAAACCTAAAGATAAATTACCTTTGTAAATTAAAAAAATTATATTAGAATTTTGTGTTTAAAAAAACTGTCTACGTTAGTAAACAATGTAGTGAATTGCTAAAGTAATTTGCAATGGATGTAATAAAATGTGAGTATTTTATTAAAGTTAACAACAAGATCGGAAATTATTGTATATTGAATGTAAATTTTAATATAAAATTAATATGTAATGACATCGAAAGTTTCCATGCAAGTATCATTTTTATTTTAAGATTATTCATAGTAGCGAGTGCTAATAAACTAAATAAAATATTTAATTTAAATATGTTACTTATTCATTAATAGAAGCCTTCACAAAAAATGGAAGAAAAAATACGACCTTTATATATAATGATAATAAGATATTAAATTTTTTTCTACTTATATAACTATCTCTATAATAATGTATTTCTTGAAATTATATTGCAGTGGTATATATTTTTTAAAAACGAATAATTAAAAAGAAAATTTAATAGAATAATACCTAGGCTATTCTTATTTTCATGTTTATAAAAGTTTTTATTTTCATTATAAAGATATTAAAAACAAATCTTAAAAAAAACAAAATTAAGTTTTTTTTATAACTATAAATGGAAGTATAGCCGACAATACATTTATAGTATATATGGTATCTATTACGATATCATTAAGAAATACAATTTTTTTAGTTAATAAAAGATTGTTATAAAATATTTTACTAAATTTCAGTTTAAAAATATATTTAATTTGTATAAAAATATTGTTTGTAATTATAGTTTATTTCGTACATTTATGTATTAATCCGTTTTATTGAAATAATTATATGCACTTTGCATAATTTTTATGTAAGGCGTATTTTATTTTATTTTAAGGTGTATAAATTGATATTCAAAATTATTATACATAAATGTATTTTCCAAATGACAGTCATATAATTAACTGCAGACATAAGATTTATGTTGTTATAATTACAGTATTCGGGTCAATCTCATAAATATTAATTTGACTAAAAAACATTTGTTCTATAAAAATAGTTTTTCTTAAATAATAAAAAAGTTTCTTTCTTAAATAATTAAAAAATTACTCATTTCAGTTATTTAAATCCAAAAAAATTTCGCTTTCTAATATAATCCCATTGTGTAGCTGTAAATTATATATAACTTACATTATATTTTCCTAATATAGATTAAACCAAATTTTTTTTTAAATTATATAAATTGAATATACCAATTTTTCAAACAATAAAATTTTATGAAAATTACTTTTTTGCAGAAATATTGTCACGAAATATTTATAAATAAAAATCCTAACAGTATTATTATAATTTAAAAATTGGTTTTACACAAATGATATACCATATTAAAACTATTTTTATTTTGAGAGAATAATAGTATTTGAAATAATTTTCAAATATCTTCACTATACTCAAACTTTTAAACTAATTGAGACACCAAAATACTATTTATTATATTCTATATAGTTTTAATTTTTGCGTACATATTATTTACATATAAATGCAGTACATTCTTGCACTTGCACTTGCATTTGGGTATAGTATCTACATCATTTTTTTATTTAGGACCCATCAGTAAAACAGTGTTATACACATGGAATGTTTTCCGCAAATCAACCCAAAGAAATGCAAATGTTTTTTATCGAAGGAGTAAAAAATCTAAGTAAAGAAATGGTTAACTGGCCTGAGTTAGATCCAAAGTAAGTAAAAGCAATAATTAAATAAATTAGAAAATGTGAAACTAATAACCTAATTAATTCTAAAACAGAATACCACAAAAACTTGAAAAAATAGCTGATACAGTTTTTGAAAAAGCAAGTAAAGCTAATATTTTTCGTGATAACGAATTCAACGTAATTAATCACGGAGATTACTGGATTAATAATATGATGTTCAAATATAATGATAAAAATCAACCTATTGCTCATATATTCGTAAGTATCCTCTCCAATCTATTGAATTGAGAAAAGTTGTTGATATAAAAAATATTCGAATATTAATAAATTAATAAAATAAAATAAATTTCATAAACAAATTTAACGAGGATGAAATATTTCAATTTTAGAGGAACTATTCAGTATACCTATAAAGATTATAATACTTTAAGAGAAAATTTAAGACACTAAGTTTTTTATTATTCTTTTTTTGCTATGGTCAAAGTACAATTGCTTATTATGAATAAAACAAAGAATTTTGTAGAAGCGTTCATTAATTTAATTGTGCGTTCGAATTCAATTTTTGCTTATTTTATACAACAGAATTTTTTACTCTACATCTATGAATTTGAAAAACACAAATGCTATCCATTCTCTTCGTTTATATTTCCCTTTTCCCTGATAATTTATACTAAATTATTTCTCTCTCTCTCTCTCTCTCTCTCTCTCTCATTCTGTCTCATTACGAAGTTCAAAAAGCACCTACCAACAATTTCATTTCCAATTAAAGACGTGTCTTGAAATTTAAGTCAACTTAAATTTAAGTGAACTTATTGACTGATTTTATATGCTTTTCTAACTTTACCTAAAATAATTAAAATCATGTACACAGCATATTATTTATTCAAATTATCATTATAATTATATATTATTCATATTTTTAAAAAATTTGTTTTTTCCATTTATAAATGTTTTCTAAACGTTTTCTATAAAAAACATTTAAATATATTATTGTCAAATATAATTCTTTGTTCATGTATAATTATTTATCAGTTTGTAAAATACATAAGAATAAATCTGTATTTCACATGAAATAGTTATGTTAATGAAATTAACAAATTATTTATGGCCTTCATATTGTACATTCATATTGTATTTAATATTTCAGGTTGATTTTCAGTTCTCTCATTATTCTTCGCCAGGAATTGATCTACAATATTTTTTTAATACAAGTTTAAATGACAATTATTTCACAAAAAATGAGCAAAAGCTTTTAGAAGAATATTTGCGAACGTTAACTTTAACCATGTCAAGATTAAAATGCCAAACTAAAGCACCTACTATGGATGAACTTATGAAAATGTATAAAGATCGTGCCTTTTTGGGAATGATGGCCAGTTTAATAATTTTGCCAATAATATTAGTCAAGAAGGATGAAAGTATGAATATAAACGAATTAATGGACGCATCAGTAAACGGATCTGTAGTCTACGGAGGAAAATCTTTTCGCAAAGCTATTGTTAAGCGATTGCCAATATTTGATAAAATGGGATTTCTCGATTGACATTGTATCTTAATTGATTAATGAAACATTAATGTTAAAAGTTTTTTTTTTTAATTTATAATTTTAGATTAATATACATAAAAATAGGCTACTAATATAGTCTAATATTAATATATATAATTTTTTTCTAAACATAATGCAGCAGGATCTATTTATATCTTGATATCTGAAATGATAATAAGAAGGAAAATTATAAAGAATAAAAATTGTTTTATAAAATATGATTCATTGATTTTACTTTAATTCAGAAAACATTATTAAAAAAGAATTTGAATGATTGGCTTTAAGTAACAACTGCACCGATATATTAAAATGAAAATATAATTATTTAGACTAAAATTACTATATTAAAAAGTAAATGATTATATATATATATATATATATATATTTATATTTATCTCTTGTTTTTATTATTTTAAAGATATGTAACGATTGAATAATATGTGCCGATTTACAATAGTACATTTTAATATCTTTATTTTAGAAAGATAATATTTGCAGAATGAAGTGGTCAATGAAGCATCTATTGCAAGATATCAAAAAAGAAATTCATACAAGTAGATAAATAAATGCTCGTTAGATTATTAACAGAGTTGTTATGCCCGTTATGATGATCAATAGATAACCATGTATTCGTAATTGCAACTTGGTGAGAGTAGGGGCATTTGCTTGCAATCAGTTTATACGCAATTTCTCATAAAATGTAAGCTTACATCATATACTATTAATAAACTACGAATATCCTATCTACATTTCTATTATATAATGCTTTCTGCTTTAACTCAACGACTGACCCAGTTATTTTTTTTATTCTTTAAGAATGTGATAATTAATTCTATGTGGTTATCAACAAAGCCTATTCATCCATACATACGCATTAACAAGTGAAGGAAAAAGTGAGTAGGGTGAACTACAAACTCAGAAGATGAAAACAAAATAAATTCACAAAGTCCTGATAAGATATTGGTAATGAGGTGATGAAAGTTTTATCAGTTAATGTAAGTAATGCAGTGAAAAAGTAAGGAGTGCATAACATAATATCTCTAAATGGCGGGAAAAGCATGAGAGACTATCTTTTCTTCTTTTTTAATTTTTTCTTCTACATTTAAAAAGAATGAAGTTAAAGAACAAAAAAATAATAATGAATGGATGAATAAATAAAGGACAGGTAAGGAAATGTGTAAGGGTTTTGCCCTCGTATAAATAATTAAAAAATATAATAGATAAAAGAGATCTTCCTTGATTCTCTGCAAAAGTTCAATGCCAATTTTTATAGATAAAAAGTTGCTCATTTATTAACAGGAATTAGACAACTTACATCGAATAAAATTATTGTACTCTGAACAGTTTGTCTTTATCGTAGTTTGTATGGAGCTTACATTTGCTGTCAAAATGGTAATAAAAATACTTAGTACTGCAAAATTTAAAAAATTGAGCCATTAAATACTATAGAGATTGTAAGGAGTAGTTAAATTGTAAGGGTAGCATGATTCAGGCGTTCGTTCCATTTATTTCTGCTTTACATCCGAACTCCTGATTTTGAGATTCAATGACAGAATAAATAAACAGAATGAATACTTCGCATTCAACAGTTACTAATAGTTCGATTTGGAATTGAAAATGACTTAATGCGTCAAAAATGACAAACTAATGATCTTGTTATTGATAAATAATTATCGGAGAAAACAATAAGAAAGTAAGAATGGGAAGAAGACGAGTAATTTGTTGATGCATAGTGATTACTGGTAATATTCTCTTCCTCTCAATAATCTCTTCCAACGCATTCTTACACTTTGTGTATTACTTTTTTATTCATTTATGTAGCATTCCTAGTTTGAATAAGCATCATATTGTTTATGATTTTAATCTTTATAATGACCGAGGCTTCTTCAATCAATCACGCATCAGCCACCGCGTTGCTGTTGTCCTCTCTTCTTGTCGAATTTCACTTTTTTACCCTTCACTTACAGTCATATCCCTTTCAGAATAATTTATAGAACCATTCGAGTTTATAGCGTCATAAATATATCCATTTTCATTTCACTGCCATGAAGATTTACTTTTTAAATATTACACCTCTCGTCAATAGACTCTCCACAAATGCATTCACAATAATTTGATATTTTATGTAAGATAATCAGAAAATCGATATAAAAAACCAGTCTGAATTATAAGATTAAATTTCTTGCGAATGGAAATAGAAAGTTGACTTTCTTTGTCACTTTCTGAGATTGTGGTAAAGATTCAGGCAAGAAATAAACAGCTTTTCTCTATCCCGAGAATTAAATCCCTTATTTCATGACAAATAAGTGAAAAGATTAAATAAAACTTTAAGTACCTTGAATATTTTTCAAATTACGACAAAACGAACAGCATGATATGATAATGTAATAAAATCACCCTAATCTGTTTGAAAATATTAAAAATAAAGAGCATTTTTTATAAACATTAATTAATGATAAAATAAAAACTATTTAATTCTGATTTATCAAACCTATGCACTATAAATATATACATATTTTCTAAATGAAATGATAAAAAATTGAAAGTATTTTATAAATAATGATTTGGTATAAATATCTTTTCTACTCCATTCGAATTAATATAAAAATATGTAACACTAATGACTTTTTAACTAATTAAAAAAAATAGAAATTCCTAATTATAATTGAAAATGGTAATATAATTATATAATTAATATTATATGTTAAATTTTATATAGATTTTTTTTTTCAACATGTATAATTTATATATATTTTATAAAAGTAATAAAAAAGATATATTATTTAATATATTGGTAATTAATACAAATATATAAGATAATGATGCACAAATTTGATATTCTATTTAAAATTCTAATTTTATATAGTGCTTACGTTTGATTTTAAATTAATTAAGAAATTGCTATTCATAAAATGTTTGAATTACTTTATAAGAAATAATGAGTTTATTGTTTTAATGACTATCAAAATATTATAAATTAACCGTTAATATTTCATATACAGTTAGTTATCTAAAAAGATATTGTGCATATTAAATATTTTTATACGCAATCAATTATAGATATAAGTAATGTACAATCGTTGAATATTTAAATATGAAATTTTTTTATTTGAATTTCATATATTTTATACGAATGACATTTAAATTTTATAAATTTTGATAGAATTACAAATTTTTATTTATTTTTATTATTCCTAAGCCAATAATAAATGAATTTAATTAATGGCTAAAAATTTAATCATTAGTATGGTTGAATACTTCTAAGGTTAAATTGTCTGAATTAATTATACGATAATTCTTTTTATGACAAGTTTAATTAATGTACCAAATATACATAAGAGTTATGTTTTATAGTTTTATTTATTAAGATATTACAGTAAAAATAAAAATGTTAAAACATTATTGTCAAATATCATGTGTATTTTACATGTTTTATCTCTTTTGTATAAATTTCCTCTATCTTATTTTATAAATTAACTTCATTTGTTTTAATCAAAGTATATTAATCTTATTACAATTTGATAAAATAAATTTAAAAAATTTTTTTAATTAGAAATATTTAGTTATAAATATTATTGATCAAATAATTAATTATAAAAAATTTCGTTATTAAATTAAGTAGGTTATTTACATGAAGCATTAAATATATTATCTTTCCTTGCGCTATTGTTCTTGTCAATTATTATTATCAATGTTCTTATTATTATTCCTATCATTGTTATTATTGTTATATGAATATTAAAAGTTATTTTGCAATCAGATCTTCAAAAGAATAAGATTTTAATTAGAGAAATAGCTATGTAGTTATTAAAAAATTAATTACAATTTTATTATGCTTATGTTTGTAACGTATCTTTAGAAAAAATGTAATAGTATCGAAAAATGTATTCAATAATTTAAAAAAAATCTTTACATTTATTTAATATGTAATAATATAAAATGTATATTAAAAATATTTGTGTTTCATACGTGTACGAAATTAACCTACTTTTTCTTATTAATATATATATATATATATATTCATCCATAAGAATCACATTCATTAATTAAACATTCGGTTATAAATCGAAACTCTTGAATATGTATTATATTTGTTAAAGTAGTATTGAAATAGAACCAGGATAACATGATAACTAATCGTCTGCGTTGAACAATAGTGATGTTGGACAATTTTAACAAACAATTTTGAGGAGGATGGAATGAGACAAGGCTCTATGTCAATTGACCATCTATGTACATTTAATCTTCTCTTTCGATTTACGTAAATTTTAAAACAATTGCATATAACTTAATTATTCTGTTCTTTTTTTATAAAAAATACTGAATAATATAAAATAAATTCGTTTTCATAATCATATATATCGATTCGGTATGTTCATACAAAATATAACTGTATAGTAATTGAACAACTATACAAGTGATAAAATTGAGAAAAGTGAACAGTTATTAGTAGTAAATCAAATTATTGTAAAACGCTTTAACAAATTATGAGTCTAAAATTCCACATTAATTAGACTTACCTATAGTTCTGAATGTAGGTGCATGACTTGAATGAGTCCGTTGTAAATATAAGCCTCCAAGGAGCACCAAGATAGCTCGAAAGAACCTCATTGGCAACATCGTCATTGCTCCATAAGTGATACCTAATAAAAAATATTGCTTAGCAATAAAAATACAGAAGAAATAAAAATAGTAAAAAGTCGAAGACTATTATTTCTTAGAGTTTATAAAACGTAGTTCTGAGTAGAAAAAGGTTACAGAAATATTATGAGGAGTTGATTTGGAACAGAGAAGAAGATTGTTAGATAATAAATTGGGTATGTCAATAGAGGCGAGAGAAAATATAGAAGTGATAACTAATATTTGCGATCGATGTTGAAGGATTATGAAGCCAATAGATAATCTTTTTGCAAATTTAGCGGAGTTCAAATTGAGCACATTTTTCAGTCGGAAACAAACATTAAACGAGCTTAGTGTCAATGCTTATTTTCTCACTTTCTTGATAGGTGCAAGTCATCTATGTAGATCTTCTTGCCTTCTACTTCTGCTTATAAAGCTCCCGTGATTTTAATTCTCGATGCTTTTTTCGGATAATAAATACAGAAACATCTAAAGATATTACCAAAATTTTTCAATAAATAAATACATTGTTTGAAATGCAGTGTTATGTGCATCGTACTTACTCTACGAAGAAACCATATTCCACAATAATTCAATAATTGTATTATTATCGATGCATTTGTCTAACACTATATTTTAACTCCATATCAAATATTTACGTATATTGGTAATTATATATAAAAAATTATATATAAAAAAACTTATTACACGTCCCATTTTCTAAAAATTACTAACAATATTTGATTAAAAGTATATTAAATATAAATTAATTTTTATATAATTATATTACTATTCATATTTATGTAATAAATCAGATAATAATCATTTAGCATATACATTTTATTTATTATTATAATTCTAGATATATAGGATATATTCTAGATATTATAGGCACTATTCTCATGTAATTAATCAGCACAAAAAATATGATAATCGTAGGTTTTAATTAACAAGAAACCTTCGAGATAATAAATGTAGGTGAATAAGATAGCACTCAGATACATTTGAGTAGAGCTACATCAGTGTTATTTAAGTTTTCGTGGGAGAAGTAACTAAAAGAATATTCAAAAAGAATATAATAGAATAAACACAAGGATAGAAATAAAAACTGTATAAAATGGTTTTTTATTCGGCTTATAAACGTATCTACCTTCTAAGCTTTCTGTTATAGAATATTCAAAGCTTTTACCAGATCCCACATTCACAATAAACTCACCTGTGTAGTGAAACACATAATATCATTGATCACAGCGTCCTAAATGACAACGAATTAATACTAACGTTTTTACTTCATTGAATGCCTTTTTTTAATGATTATAGATTTTCATCGGATACAACGACTTCAAATTAAAAAGTTATATTCTCTTCGTTACTTTATTTTATTCTGTTACATTAATTGGAATCAAATACATCTGTATTAATTTGTGTTAGCATCATTTGTCTCGTTAAATTATAAAATCAGTCTATTAATTGTACATTATTTAGGGCTCTTACAAAAAATCTCGTTTGATATGTCATTATAATAGGAAATGAAAGCATTGTATAAGCATGTCTTACTTGTACACCTTGTCCACTTGCTACTTTTATCTTTCTAAATATAATCAGATATTTTAAAAGTTAATAAGAGAATACAAATAATAATATAGGAAAAACAATATAAACTTTAGAATAAATTCTGTATCTTTTAAGCTATTGTTGTGGTTTTTTCGACTTAGCAATGTTTAGAATGTATATGCAAATATTGGATAAAATGCAAAATTAGGTTCTTTAAAACACGTTTGAATATCTAAATGTGCATATAAAGTAAGTTTGAAAATTATGCAATTCGTTCATTTGCATTAAAAAAAATAAAATAAATCAGTAACTAATGTAAAATTATATCGATATTTGTGAATGTTAATACATTACCACAAACAAGATTTTGTAAAAACTACAATTATAGAAATTAAATATGAAGGATAGTTCAAGAAAGATTGGAACTTATAAAAAATCATTGAACAAATGAAAGGTTCGGATAAATTACTGCAATTAAAATTAATATTAAAAATCAATTATTATTTAGATTTAACCAATGAACAGATATCATAAGATTTTATGAAGACTCTTCATATTATTACGGTCGATACATGTATACATCGCTATTCTCATAAGTCATCAATCACCACGTAGCTTTGATGAATACACGGCAACCGAATCGCTTTACCACGCTTTAAGCTTTACACTAGGAAATGGAAACTTTGATGAATTTTTGAATTGAACTTTTAAATCTCAATCCGAGTTGCTTTTTGAAGAGTAAAAATATAACTTGTAAATAGAAAATAATGTGTGGATATATATATAATAAATAAATAAATTATACAAATAATAAATAAAGAATAAACAGAAAATGGAATAGAGTAAAAAAAATAAGAAAAGGATATATATATATATATATATATATTTACTTGTAATATCTTTTTATCCTTTTCTTATTTTTTTTTATATATATATGTATATGTATATAATAAAAGTGTAAAGAAAAAAGGTGGCTATAGTGTCGTAATTAGAAAATGGAAAGACGAGTAGAGCCGCTGCTTCTGCCAAATGCCAGAGAGAAAAAAGGAGTATAAGAGATGGACGAGTGAATCAAGAGCAGAGAACAAGTCGCTATTAATTAACTTGAGTTTCTTGCCTTTCTCTTCGTGCAGAGTTTTATGGGACCAAGTATGTATTCACCAAGGGAAAATAAGTATGCCATAGTTATCTTGATTTTCTTTGCTGTCGACTTTTCCATTTTCCATTATATTACTTCGTCTGCGTTAGAAAGCTATAAAATATTGCTTATGTTTTACATGAGCGTAATAATGGGGAGACGAAGGTGTTAGCTCATGAGAGATGACCGGTAGAAGTGGGCCTCTTGGTAATTATGCTCCATCGCGGAATCAAGCATAGCTCGACACTGCCGATGCTTTTTAAAGGAAGAAACATCGAGCCTATTGATTTAAAGGATTTTATAGAACTTTACGTTGGGAATAAAACTGATGTCGACTCCATTAAGCAATAAAAATGATCGTTACCGCGCCATTTTGTAGAAAATATGTGCACACGTGTTAAGAATGAAGGGAGTATAATCGAAATCGCGCTTCTTGTTTTCAAATTTTTATTAAATGGTCAAGTCTGTAGTCTTCTTCGCCCTTTCTGTCCCTCTCTTAGCTTCATCTCACGAACAGCATCAATTACAGAGATAATATGATTGAGCATATAGCATGGAGTGCACGACACTGGGTTACACCTACGCATGCACTATATTCACTCCTTAGGAGAGTGTCTCTCGGGCTCACAGCATCGTGCAGACAAACTGGCTCGAAGCAGACTAACCGTAGTCCCTATTCGGCCTCCCCCTAGCTGTCTTTTTGTCTTCCCTCCCGTTCTCGATGTCAGCTGTTAACGCAGCCCCAGCATTGGAACACGGGCTGCCACGCTGGGCTCACTCGCGCTCAACATCCTCGTGTGCTACCGAGAGTTGGGCTGCTGGCACCGGCACTGCCAGGCTTTGACTGCTGGCTGCTGGGGCTGGAGCCGACGGCGGGGCAGATGCGCGGCCGTCTATACCACCACCACTTCTCCTTGCTTTCATCCCTGCCCACGCCTTCACCCTCGTCCCCACCAACATTAGTCAAAGAAGATCCCTTTCAGCCACCCTCAATGCGCGTCTCACTGCCGTCGTCAATGCGATCGTCATCGAGATCCTAAAGGCTAGGGCCCGAGAAATCGTCGGTCAAAAGAAACGAAGTTCCGTGACTTTCATTGATCAGTAGCTGAATTCAGGAAACATGACTTCTGGTTGTAGCCAAACGCGAAAAAATCCTGTATCTTTATATGAGCCAACTCGGAGCCGTAAAATCGATAATTTTCTGTTGTGCCAAGTATTTTTTCGTTATTATATTGTCAACCATATTCCATTTTTACGTAAATTCATTATCATGTATTTATAGTTTGTTACATTCTAACCTTTTTCTTTCTTACACTGAGTTGAAAATTAAAAGCAGTAACCAGTGGTCGTCGATAATTGCTTTTATTACTAGTGTTTACGAAAGAAAATAATAGTAGGAGACATATATAATTGACAAACAATATCTAATAGTTATACATCTAATAAAACCTATAATTCAAATGAATTACAAATCGAATATTAATAATGTGCATCATTACATTATTTTACTTATAATTTATAATGGACACGTCGATATTTATTTATATATTGATATTCAATATACAAAAAACTGCAAAACGCACGTTAAAAAAATGATAACAATACACTCTACTGACATATTACATAAAATTATTTATGTATATGTATGTATCTGCATATGTTCATATAGTTTTAATGGGTTTTAATTAATTTTTACGAATTTTTAAATTGCTATTTATTTTTTAAATTACTTTTTAAAAATAATGTAATAAATATTCAAGATTTACAAATTTTTAAAAAATTGTACAGTTTTTCTAAAAAAAATAATTACTTTCAAATATACAGTTCGTATTTATAATCAATTTTTTAATCCACGTCAATTATGTTTCTTTTTTTGTAATAAACTTTAACAAGTAAAAATTCTTGTTTAGATATAGACTGATAAATACTATTATTATTGACAATATTACACAGTAGATAAGAGAAATATATGTTTATAAATTAAAAAAATTCTTTTCAGGACAATATTTTATTCTGAAAGAAAAATAAACTCGAGTCGAAAATTCATAATAGTATCATATTGGATCGAATAATTATGATATAATAATCATTAAATTTTATTGTATTAATGAGAATGCATAAATTGCTTTTCAATTTCATAAATTATCGTTCGAAATTAGGAACATTTTTAATAACTTACTGAGTTCTTTATAATAGCTCAGTAAGGATCTGTAGATAATTATGACAAATAATTGTAAGTTCATAAATTAAAAGTATTAAACTTTATTATTATAAAAGCAATATTCTACATCAAATATATGCATTAGATTTGAATATACCGCTTATGTAACAACTCAATTCTTTCATTAACAAATTACGAGATAATTTGTGGGCTATAATAATAATTTAATAATATTTAAAAATATGAGTCCAGAAAAATATAATGCACATATTTGAATTAATTACTCTTACAAATTGTCATTGTAAATTTTTTTATTTTCTCATGTACTTGCCAGTAGTCTATCAAGTTTAATTTTCAATTTGTCATTAAGAATAAGTCAATTTTACATTTCATCATGATAAAATTATATTAACACTATTTATAATAACTGTTAAAAAGTGATGTGTAAAGTAAAAGAAATGTTCAATATGTTACAAATACTTTCTGTATAGAATTAGTATTTTGTAAGATGTATATCGGAAAATATAATCAACAAATCGCGCATAATTATTCTAAGAATTTCAGACATATTAACACAGCATTTAAGCTCAAACTATCGAAGCTAACTATTAATAGTTACTAGAAAAATAATAATTACATAAAATAAGGAATAAAGCATAATAGAATTCTAATGAAAATCCATACAATAATATATTTTAAAAAATAGTTAATAAAATTAAATATTAAGGTAAAATTATAATAAGATAATCAAATTTTTCATTTCTATACATTAGTTTCGAACAAACATACTACGTTTTAGTAAAATGACGTAAAGATATAATGCATTAAAATTGATCGTAAAAATGAAATAAAAAGTTGAATAATATCAAATGAATAATCTATTGAAAAGTTTTTTAGTATAATAGCTTTTTAGTTGAAATAAGAATAGATTTTAATAAAATGTATATATATATATATATATATATATATATATATGTATATATATGTATGTAGATATATATGTATATATATGTATGTAAATATATGTATGTATGTATATATGTATGTGTGCATGTATGTGTGTAGGTATGTATGCATTTATTTATTTATGTATGTAATTAATAGTTTTTAGTAGAATAATGAACCATTAACATGAAAAATAAAAAATAGAAAATATGCAACATTCGTGTGAGAAAAGCTGGCAGCAGCTTTGTAGGTTGCTGATGGCCTCCTAACAATCGATATCACCATTAAAGGGAGAGCGTTAAAGCCAGGCGAACTAGAGTGACCGAGAGTCCTTTGTGTGTACGAAAGATGTCAGACGTCGAACTAGCTAAAATAATTGGATCGTAGCCACTGATGGGTATTTGTACAGTTACTATACGCAACTTAGATACCTATCGGTTCCCTTTCACCAGTTACTTGACACGCGATCGATCCTGCACTCCTCGGCCCTTTCTCAACCAAGAGTGAAGGATATCTTTTTTCTTATCCACAAGGCGGCCAACTGCTCTCATGTACAAACACGTGTCTGCTAAAATAGCGACAACGTTGGCTTTTGATAAGCAGTGATTAAAAGAGCCCGGTGGAGCCGGACGAGAGCTGACGGTCAGCGGGGAGTAGATAAGACTTGTTACTCAGGGGACGGGTCGCGACCCCAATCTTGACTTCAGATATTGTTCCGGGCTTTCAAAGCTCAAAGGAATTCTTGAAAAGGTATTTCGTCTTGACGATCATCTTCAATGTATTATTCCAGACTTTCAGATTACGAGTTACTATTTCGAATGGAAGACTAAAGATGGGAGGGGAAAATTTAAGATCTTGTCTCAAAAATATAATCGATCTCTACAGCCAACCGCCAAATTACTTGCTAAATCCTTATCTTATTCAGCATCTTATTCAATATTACACTCCAATCTTCAAATGGTAAATTTAACAATATTGTTGTAAGTTTTCAAGTGACAAGTTTTCAGATTGCATTGTATCTCCACTTCTAGCACTCAAGCTAACCGTAGCTTATCGGATTCGGTATTCTCAAAAATAACTTGTAAGATGAATCTTCCAGTGATTTCTTTCAGATTACTCTTGCCACCTTCCCGTTACTCCTCACTTTTTTTAGTTTATACTCATGAACATTTTTCCCATGAGCGTTCTTTACTTTTTTTCTTCTTCTTTTTACAATTTTTTTATATTTACTTGATTTAATTGAGTTAAGTCTACTATTAATTTTAAGTAGACTTATTAACTTCTTTGTACCACGTATGGATTAATGAATAGACCACTGATTATTGTTAAAACAGCGAGATTTCTTTTTATAAAATTGTATTATAAAAAAAATTAAATGCTCTTTTCATTTTGAATTCAAGGTAATTGCATCTTTTTTCTCAAAGCTGCAGGTACGTATTCATATTTTTAATTTTTATGCATGATTGTAGAATGGATGGCTTATAATACGCGTGGAGTGCTTAAAACAATGATACAGTTTGCATGGATTTTATTTATTCAGATTTTAAATATTAAAATTTTCATATATTAAACAAACAAATGATAATGTAGTTCAGATTAAAATACGTAAAATTAATTGACAAAATTTTCAATTTTTTGTTTTTCATTATTTAGTTAACGAGTATGATTTCATCTGAAAAATATTAATGTTTTTGTAGTATAAACTGGTATGGTACTACTTCTACAGAAATTTAGTCAAGTATAAATATATTTACACTTGTCTTAAGACATTAACCTTTTTGTTACTGCACTTATTGATGATGTTAAACTGATATCTAATTACTAATTATTAATATTCATGATTAATTATTGCATTGTAATTGTATAGCTTTTGAAAGACAAATAGATAATCAAAATTATCTGTTCGAAAAGAAAACAAGAAATATAAAAATTTCATAATTTTTACATTTTTATTATACTTCCAATTTCATAATAATTTATGTTTAGAAGTGTAACTCAATCAACATTCATTATTATTTAAAACTTAGTTTTTATATAGATTTAATAAGTATAATTAAAAAAATAACTATGTACTATATATTAATAAATGTAAGGCATATAAATAAAAATTAAAACCTAATAAAATACTGTTATATAATACTGTAATATAATATAATACCTAATATAATACTGTAATAAAGATTCACCAAATTATAAATTTTAATTTCGTTATAAAAGCAAATATAAGTGGATTAAAAAGTATGTCGGTATGAGACAGTAATAAATAAAAATTCTATCTAAATTAATTGATATAGCAATCAATTAATATCATATGTACATATTGAATTAAAACGTAATCTTTGAGTCAACAGTAATTACTAGATTTTTTAATAAAGATATAGATATTGTAAAAAGAAGTGTGAAGTAACTAAAAGTGAATCATGTCTGCATCATGGGTATCTTATAAGAAAAGGATGGAAATTGTTGGCTTACCTTTGAAGCACGTTTCTGTCTCCTTACTCTACTCATCACTATGCCGACACTAAGTACTATATTCTCTGGTGGCAGTGTCACAACCAACCAGTAAGCATAAATATTCGCAACTTGTATAACTGCATGTCTATATTCTTCTCGAATGGTTATAGCCTCGACAAAAACCATTCTTTTCCTTTTCACTCCACAACTCTATCGTTTTTCTATCGTTTCTCCACGATTGCTTTCACAAAATACTCTTACTCAACGTACTTTTTGCTACAATTTCGAAGGAGGATCGAAAGCGTTCTTTATTCCACAATACTTATTGAGTCCTTTTACAGACTCAACGCGCTTTTATGTAATAGCTTCTCTATTTTCTTCTTTTCTTCCACCATTTCCTCTTTCCTATCACACACACACGCCCGCTCACGTGCGCGCACACACACACGCGCTTTTTATTTTTCTCTTTCTTTACATCGGCTCCTATATGAATAATATAGAATGAAAAAGCAATAAATTTATAATTTTCATTATCTATAATTGGCAGGCATTAAATGCTAGTGCTTAATAATTATCTATCTTACGTATAATAATGTACTTGAAATTTAACTTTAAATTCTGCAATTGGTTTACAAATGTATAACAAATATATTTTAGTTCAAAAAAAAAAAACTTTAAAAGAGCACAGATCAAACGATGTAGAGTCGAATTTGATATCGATTTTAAATATGCATTTTACTAAATGATATTATAATACTAGATTATATTATACTAAAATTAATGGATGAATAATATAGTATAGCATGATTTTTATTAATTAAACAAAACATTTTTAGTTATATACTCAATTAGTATGATAAATAATTATAACAAGTTATACCATTTTGAAGAAGATATAATAATATGATATGTATAATAATAATATTAATAAAAATATAATAATAATTAATAATAATATAATAATAATAATAATAATAATATGATTTATATATAATGTTTACGCAGTAATAACTATGCTTTATAAAAAATTTATATTTAAGCAGTCACTTTGATTTAAGCTTCGAAGGAATCTTGAAAAGATCTCAGTCAAAAACAATATTTAATTAAACAATTAATTAATTTCTCTCGTTTAATTATTTATAGTATAATACAGTATAATTTTTAATTTGTTACTTAACTTATTAATAATACTGATGACAAATCACTTTATAAAAGCAATTATTATTCACTTTCTTCTACATTGTTTGGAATTATTTAAGAAGCCAAAATATTTTTTAATGTATATCTATCAAATGAAAACTTGAACCCGTAATTTACATGTAGCAATATTCAAGCTTCGTAATATTGTTTTAAAGTACAAAACTTTCTAGAAAATAATCAAGCTATTAAATCATAGATTTATCAACATTATCACTGTACTTATGACTATCATCCGTTTATTACCATTTCACATCTATATAATCTGATTACTTTTGTTTATATTCAAATGTCTTTCATCCATTACGTATTTAGCAGAATTTTTTAGAACTTCAATTTATTTATCTACAAATGCAAGATACATTGCGTAATAGTTATATACTTTAACATTAGCTAATTATAGCTAGAAAAGTGTGAATTCAATTAAAACATTTATTATTTTTATGTTTAATTTTCTTTTTCTTTTCGTTTATTAGATTATTTATATTAAGTTAAAGGATAAGGTAAATAAATATTAATTGAATAATAATTATTATATATTGAAATATTAATATTTTATAAATTTTATAAATTAAAGAGAGTACAAAAATATAGAGAAAATATGACTTTGAAATAAAATTCTTTTCCTTCTTTATTCGAATAGCATTATATATATAATAAAGAAAATTTTCAAAAATTTAATATATTAATGTACGAACGAATTTCCCATTGTTACAATGCTTTCTATTCGAGCGTTGAATTGCTTTATTCATATAAAATTTATGTAAAATCATTCGTTATTGTTGGTATATGGGTATGCAAATTAACGACGGTTGCGTCGATTATAATATATACTACTCCTGGATACTGTTTGTTAAACGATTTGACTTGATGTATGATAATGAGATGATCATAACTGAAAGGTGCTTCCCTTATTTCGATAGTTTCCTGAGTTTTCTGATCCAAGTTTCAAGTAGTATCAAGCCTATCTTATATATATTCTGGCCACCGATGTAAGTCTACCTTTTATTGCTGAAAATTTACTATACATAATCCAGATGCAACAATCAAATATTTTAGTCACTATTTTGTGATAATAAATGAAATTTTAATATTTTAAATAATAAATTCACCATTACATATATTCATACAGCTCCTTTCACCATTTAATTTACATCCTTAAAATTACAAAAATTTTATAGTCTTTTTCATTATAATTCGAATTTATTTATACGAAATTCTGAAAATTTATTTGACAACGTAAAAGGAATTATTATTCTACATATATTAAAGTTAATAAGTAATTGTAACAATTACAAAAACTTATTATCTTGACAATATTACTGAATAGATTATATGGTTATATATTACTTTTGTTTCTTTTATTTTATAATGTATTCACTTCTACTGCGTTTCTTAAATTTTATTGCACTTTTAACTCAGTATAATTGTCAACGGAACATTATATTTTATAAAAGTATATTAATTGGGACGATTTAAAAATGAACGTTAGAAATTGTGTTCCTTAATAAGAATACATGAGCGTATATAGACTGTACTCATAAGATTTGCAGGAAAATGAAAATTGGCTATGAAACATGCATATACGTTGTCACTGCCTGTCACTCTATTGGCTTTTGAATTTGGAATGTGCAGTAGTAAAATATTAGTTCTCGCCGAATGCTGCTCTTTGTACTTTGCATTATACATATAAACAATGCATTATATCTGATTACTTTTATATACAAACTTCTATTCCTTAGATAAGATCAATTGTATCCGATTATAATTAATCAAATATTACACACTCAATAGTCAACGGAATAAGGCTAAAATAACAAAAATTTCGCAGCCAACTAAATAAATGAAATAATATTAAGTAATTGCAATTAAAACACATAACGTTTTAAAAGAAAACTTGAATAAATTTAAATTGTTCATTTTCAAAAGTTTTTTAAAAATAGAAGGCATAGAAAGGAGAGAGTGAGAAGACTCACAACATAATTATAAGGATCGAAGAAAGAGAATTTATATTGTACTGATGGTTGGGAGAAACTCGTCAACTAGTCAAACAGCGCGACTTTATGCCAATTACATCTACTTGCTAAATTTTTTATTTTACTTTTTCTAATATTGAGGTTCCATTTCATCTTATACTTTTTTTACACCAACTTGAATCCCATAATTTCATGTTTATAATCCTTATTTTACATTGCTGCAATTCTGACTTCAACAATACATACTATCATATAATTTCTTCTAATATTCACCACTTACTTGTACATAGCGAACATTAAATTATAACATATAATTTTGCGTTGGAATAATTAGATTATTATCGGGTTATTTATTTTTTTGTAAATGTAAATGTCATTCTAAGTTACTCTTAATAAACTTTACTATACAAAAAATAAAACAATTTCTATTAAAAAAAAAGGAATTTTAGAGAAATAAATTTTATAATGCATAATTTAAAATAATAGAAACTCAATGGCTTGAGATTTTCCGTATACAGCTATAAACTTTAATAGTCATCTCTCAATAATATTATAATACATAAAAAAAAAATCGAAACAAAAGAAGCTATAATATAATTTTTTATTGCATTTACTATTAAGTGTATGCAAAGTAAACGCTATATACAGTCAGATAATAAAAAATACTGTATATGCATTTTCAAATAATTATTATTTCGTAATTGTCAAAGTTTAATTTTAGTTTGATTTATAAAAAAAATTTTAAGCCTTTTTGAAAAATTTTATGATCAATAATTACAAAGTTTTATCAATGATTACAAAGCCTTACAAAGTTATGCACGTTTTTTAAAATAATTAATAACTGTATGTAAAATTTGAGATCCAAATTTATCAAATATTTACTTATAATATATGTGAGTGGTAATTTTTTGATTTTTGTTTCTTTAAATTTATTGCCAAATGTAACTTATATTCGTAAGTAATCGTATTTTAACAATTTTTGTCACAGGAAGTCAAAAAGTATGTAATAACTTTAAAAAATATCAACTTTCATATTACTTGTAATAACTTAAATAGTTCAAAAATGTAAAAACAATCAAACTATTTTCAAATCTAAATACTTGCGATTAAACAATTCTCTTTAACACTGGTATAAAATAATTATTGGCTAAGAAAACAGATGAAATAGGCAAGTTATGACTAAAATAGTAAGATAAAGCAAAAGTAAGGAAGGCAAAAAAGTAGAAAAGAGAATCAATCGATTTTATATGATTCTTAAAAAGTCATTGCTCAATTTTGTAATCCTTTGTCTGCGGTCTTTTTTGTGCTCCTATTTTTATTCAGGTAAATTTTTCGTTTCGCAGAGAAAAGATAGGAAGAGAAAAATTCTCAGACATACCGTCAACGCTTTAAAGAAAAGAATAGCATTTCTTATTAGACTTTTAAATTGACATCTCATGTCGACTTTGAACGAAAACTCGCTTAAAGAAAAGAAAGTAGTAAATATATTTAAATCAACTGACAAGTTATGGCCTATAAATATTGACTTTCAAGTAGAATATCTTTCGTAATATGAAGAGTCTATAATGATTATTAATAAAATTTATTTTTAGAAGCGAAAATGTACCATTCAAATAATCTTTATATATATATCACATAGTATTTTATTGTTGAATAATGTATTAATAGAAATTATATTAAAATATGAATAAATCGAAATAAAGCTCCCAACATACAATACGAATCAATGTTCGTACAGCTAATGAGTCAAGCATTATAATTTCATTCTATTTATTTAATGGTTTAAGCCTCTAGAAGAAAATGACTCTTTATTTGTAAATAAATTTACATTTATTTTCATAAATATTTTCTCAAAATAGTAATATAATAATAAAAATACTATTGTTATAGATATTCATTAATATAATTTTTTTTAGTATCTTTCAAATAATTATAGTTTACTGTATTATAAAGAAAATATAAAATAAATTTTTTAATAAATTTTTTCAATATATCTTTTAACTTGTTATTCAGTGAAATTTATAATACTTTAAATATGTTTTATATTGAAATTTTGTATTGTTTTAATAATATTCCTATTAATTTTAATCTTTTCTTATTCAGTTATAAAAAGTTTTTCCAAATATTATTTAACAAGTTTTATATGAATTTCAAAAACATTTTATAAATACTTTCTGAAATTATAAAAATATGTTGGTTTAATTCATTTTAGTTATATATTAATATTCAATTTCTTTAATTACACAAATTTAATAGGGAAATTAATAACATAGCATTAACTAAATTTATGAGTTAATTATCTACTTACTAAGCATATGTGTGCGATTAGATCCAATTGCATACTACTTATATACACACTATAATTTATAAATTTACGAATTAGTTATACAAATTGAATTTCAGTAATTGACGATTTTTACTCTAAATTAAACATACTAACAAGAAAGATTGTCTATTTTATATTTAGAGCGAAAAATTTTTGTTATGTGTAAATAAATATATAGATAAGAAAACCCAAAGAAAGAAGTTATTTGATTTTACGATCCGAAATCGCTGAAAAGTATTTAATTACATTTTGATAAAATTGGATGAGATGCCTAGCAGCTGTGAGCGAAATGTCAGTCGTCGCTTTCGTCGTAGCCTCCGATCGAACTGTTCTTCCTTTTTCAATTTACCTTCTTCAATTAGACGCTTGAAGACACATTTAGGTCATCTCCGAGGACACCTTTTGTTTGCATTAGTTTATAATTCTTTTTATTTATTTATTTTAATTTTATCTTTATATTATTTTATTTTTCAAGTTCTTTCAGCACTTTTAACCCTATTTTTATTAATTTTTTCATATTATAAACAGTATTTTCTTGCAAATTATCCGGTCAAGAGCTTTCATTGTAATATTCTATATTAAAATTAATATTTTACGATAATATAATCTTTTGTATTAATATCACCTTATTTTTTTAATTATCTTTATGATATAGATATTTCTAATAATATAAATCTATTTCATATTATGCTAGTAAAGTATGGAAAAATATTGTTTATAGTTCTTTTTTTTTTAATATGTGATAAAAGTATAGTTTTATAAAAGTTTATGCACTAAGTAAACAGTATTTGTAAGTATAAAAAATACATATAATATATCAATTGATAAGTTACGAATTATCTTATATTAAATATATCATTTAGAATGTTATTTATAAAGATCTTAGAATATTTAAAAAATTCATTACATTATACTTATTTATTTTTTTATCTTTTTTTAAATTTATAGTATTTGCATGGGTCAAAATTTTTTAAAAATTTTTTGTAAAATTAATTAATTTTATTTAATTGACTTATTCTGATTGGAACTTCTAACGTTACAATTGAAAGGTTAAATACGAAGAAAGATTTTTATTGTGCGCGTTGAAGGGCGAGTTAATGGTTAAAAGAAAAATAAGGTAGCTGTGGACGTATGTAGGTACATGCATACAGAGTTGATGACAAATAAGAAGAGAAGTAGACAGGAAAAGAAAAGAACGAGTCCAATTTTCTTTGGTACTCGATTAGCTATTTATAAATGAGCGGTATAGCTAGAATCAAATAAAACGAAATGAATTTGTCTATGAGGCAGATAGATGGAACAGTTACTAGACATCAGCTATCGCTTTGGTTCCATCCATTAGTCTATACTTGTACGGCTATTGATATCCTACACATTTAATCGTAAATTTGAGTTTTGCTTGATTTGAAGATGATTATCTATTAAAAAATTACCGGTCACTGTATTTATGAAATATTTGCTATAATTACCATATTAATTACGATACAATGAAATGATTTATAATTACTGTACATAATAATAAAGAGAATAGAGTATTTATAACAATTTCCACAGAGCAATTAGGTTTTACAAGTGATAATATGTGATAATTGCCTGGCATTTATACCAATCAATATTTAAATTTTCAATGTGAAATCAGTTGTAATATATTGAATAGAAGTTTGTATTATACGAAACAAAAGTTTTCTAATGTTTATCCATAACTAAAAGTTCTTTTCTCATTATAATTACCTCTTTACAGTATATCTGCAAAACTAAATAAGAATAATCATACAAATTTCTATATTGAAATGTCATTAATATTGTTACTATTATTTGCTAGTAGTTACCATTTTTATTTTTATTTTTTTTAAATTATGATGCAAAATGATATAGAATTATGAGATTAAGTGTAAATGTAAATGTGATCCACGACAGAATTATAAAATAATAAGAATGAAATAATATTAAATAACATTAAAATGGACAATAAAGAGGGTTGTACAACTTTGTGGTTGTGTACGAGTTGTAAAATCAATTTCGACAATTTATCCACTGCTTGCGAACGCGGATGCCCATACACTTTTTGTAGAGTCGATACTAAATGTGTACGAACTTTAAATGTGAATCAGACAAATGACTGCATACAAATTATTTTCATTTTTTTTTTCTACGAATAAATCAATCCTACAGTAAATAGCATAGAAGTTCTATTGCTATAAAATAAATCACAATTCGTAAAGACATGTAGTCTCGATATAAGGATTGATAACTCTGAACAAAAAAAATTAGTACAATTCTATTCCAAGTTTAAAAATTTTCGAATATTCACTGTTATTTAATTTGTAGTTAGGGCTCGATAGAATTATTTATAATATTTTGTATATTTATGGAAGCTTATTCAAAGGATAAATGAAAAAAGCACCTACAATATATATATATATATATATATATATATATATATATACATACGAGGAATACGCTAAGAAAAAGTTGAAAGTTAAAGTTAATTTTTTTTTTATTTTTTTAATATGATCAAAATATTTATTCACTATTATTTTTTGAAAATTGGATACTCAAATCTGAATAATTTTAAATAAAATCTGTCACTTTTATTAACTAACTTACGCTGCAACCACTCGGACTTAAAATGATTTGAAACACATTCAATTATGTTTTTGATTACTTTATTTATCGAAACCAAGACAAGACTGATAAGTAGTGATGCAATGGCAATATGACTGACGTTTGATCAAACACGCAAGCTTCCAAGGAAATCTACGCAATTGAGTAAATTTTGGTTGTTCGCTCGGGGGAAGATAGCCGATCTATTGATGTTTATCTGAGATATGTGATATCCACTTAGAACATTGCTTAAGCTCTGCTTGCTAATCATCGGCCTGCTAATGACATTTCATTACATTTCTGATGAGACTCGAACCACCATAAAAAATGATATACAATTTTATTCAAGGGATGTGTCAATGTTTGTTATTACCTTTTCTTGTTATTTGGTAAATAACCTTCTAATACAATACTGCACTTACTCTTAGATGTGAAATTGTTTTATTTTGCTTTTTATTTTAATATATAACGATTAGATGACAGAGCAGATTATGAAATATATCTCACATTAATGAAAATAAGCAAAATCTATTTAAACTTTAAGAAATTTATGTAATTAAATTTATGAAAAGAATTTAACAGATTTTAGATAAAAGCTTGTATTTACAATAAACTATCGATAGTTCAATTATCATATATAATTTATTTGTGATATATAACAAATAATTGTTTATATATCGACTTGAATATATTTAATTAAGTGAAATATTTACTTAGATCTACGGTCCTTGAACATTAGAATACTTTCAAGTAATAAACTGTTTTATAAGTATCTAGGTTTTTTAGTTTGATAATAATAGAGTATTAATACAAATTAGTATAAAATTAGTACATATGCCTTTAAAAAATTTCACCATTCAAATTGAATAAGATTATTAGTGGATCATAAATACAGTGTTATATCAAAGTTTTGCTATATTTTACTGTATATATAATATTTTAAGTATACTCGAGTAACAAATTATTCTTAATATTCTAGTTACTCTTCAGCTGTAATATATAAATCAGTAGATATCCGTTTTATATATTATATTCAAATAAGAAAATTAATATTAAGATTCGAATATAAGCGTTGTTGGCGATTTATTATTTAAAATTGGCTTAATTCAATTAAATCTGTATTCGGCTGAATAAACAAACATACATCTTGTATTACATTACTTAATATTAGCTTATTCTTTTTTCATTGTCATTAATTAATTTAGAATTCTTGCTTGATCATATTTCTTGATATACATATTTGCACTTTACGTAACAATAATTTATTATTGAGTTATCTGATATTGTAAAGTAATATTTTGAATAGCTGTAAATTATAAATTCATTTTATTTTATCAGTTAATAATATTAGTGTTGAGTGTTCGAAGCTTTATATTGTAAAAAAGTTTTCTTATATTCCCGATTGGAAATTTTATATTCTAGAGTCTTTATTATCGACTGAATGAATCAATAATTATGATGATTCAAATCTTCATTGAAATAAATAAACGAATATAAAAATTGTTAAAAATTTAGAAAATTTAATAAAGATAAGCCTAATATTTTACTCGACACAAATTAATTTAGTCTAAAAGAAGGCTTATTATTTTTTGCAATGCAACATTCAAAGATATGCTCTTTTATATCAATTAAAAATCTAATTGTGAAACATTAACTCTTAATTAATATGTTATAATTAGTATATATAGTGTGCTACTATTGTAGTAATAACGGAACAACGCAGTACATCGTATGCGAATATTCCATTTATTGTTATATCTAGGTCAGATACAGCGTCTCTTTAGATTAATTTTATTAGATATCCACATTTTCCATAATATTAATATATAAAATCAACGAAAGATAACATATATGGATATTTAGTACACCTAAAAGTTTGCGATAAACTTTATGGGTTAAATTAATGTTTTTCTAGTATGAATATATTTTATTGTATTTGTTTATTTGTTTGGAGAATTATAGTAATTGAAAAGAATATTCAAAAATTAATTTGATTTTACTACTTAAGTATAAAAAATTATTCAACATTATTCGATAAAAAATGAATAACTACTTAATCGTTGCAAGTTGCTTAATTTTTGTCAATAAAGATTTGGAATTGATTCGACATCATATTTATATTTTTTACAAATATCAAATCAATTGAGTTTCTTTAATTCGAAACAAATAAATAACGTTTTGAGTTTCAATATTATTTATGTTTTCATTTTGCCAAATTCCATTTCAGTAGATTGGATAAAATTTAATATTAATAACTAAATTTGATTATATGTTATTATGAAGTAGCTTATTTAAAAAAAAAATTTCAATTAATGATGAAATAATTAGATATATATGTTATTATATTTCATATTCAATTTTTAATTTTATAAAATTATAATTATTTGTACCCTAATTGATTTATTATATATTTTTATCTTCTGCATACTTATATGCATATATTTTTTATACACATGTTTAATTTGGCTTTTGGTACAAATTATCTAATTTGTATATTGATAAGTTGAAAATATTTTATCGGTTATCATATAAAAATAAACACTTAATATTTAATATATATTGCAATGAAATATGCAATATCACTAATGTTCTATTGAAATACATTTTCGTAAAAATAATCTAGTAGTAAAACTAAGTACCTACAAATATTTTGTAAAGTAGTCATTTGAATTTTTTATTGATTTTTATGAGCCCCGTCAAGTATTAAATTGAATTAAATTAAATATTACAATCTATAGATGAACTATAATAGTATAAAATATAAAGATATATAGAGTAAAAGCTTTTTAAGCTTTTTAGCGTGTACTATCGACAAACTAGATTGCAGCATTATCAGATGTCAACATTCTTTTCACATATTTTCTCGATATTAATATTTCACACTAGATAGCGTGGTTGTCTTGAAAAGTCTTATGCATTTTCTAATGCAATAATTAATTATTAGCAAATTCTGAACATTGTTAATTATTCTAATGAATGGAATTTCTTAAAAAATTACTAACATTATAAATGATTTTAGCATTCCTTTTGATAGTACAATATAAACATTTGTAACTTCGAACTTTAATTCTATCAGAATTTTATCAATATTAATCAATGTACTAGTAATTGTAATTTATATCATTGTTTATTTTTAACATCAATTAAAAATAAAATATTAAAATAAATGTTAATGTTGCTGAAATATTAAAAGCATATTGAATGTACTAAATTTGCATTAGCTAATAACTCTTACGATAATAGCTTTGCATAGTTATTTAAATTTTGTGTTCCATTTTCATTATTATTTAAAAATGATTACGAATTAAATTCCTCATTGTATGTACACATTGTACACACAGAACAATGAAAAATAATTGTGTTATATTCAATTTTAATGATAAAAATATACTTTAACGCAAACATTTATCTAATGTATGAAATGTAGAATAAGTTTATAAACGGTTTACCATCCTCTTTTTCTTACAGTACTAAATAAAAAATTACTCATGCCAATGTATATCATGTTCCTGATTTTTCCATAAATCGTCAAAAGTATATAGGTAGAAATTACAGAGGTTAAACTAGAGGGAAATATTTTTAAATATTTTAAATATTTTAAACATTCGTTAGATATGTACCGAGATGATAGTACACATTTAAATACAAATGAAACTCGGCACAGATCAACAAAAAAGAATTAATTCGGCTACTTAAAGAGATAAGTATTAAAACGGCTCTTTAGAAATTGATATGGTGAATAGCTGTCATCGTCCCGTACACATCTCATTGACATATATAGTAGATTCTTGTACGTCTTTCTTAGTTATGTACTTTCATTTAAAGAGGAATATCCCGAGTCTGCTATAATCACTGTAATCGTGCCAAAGAAAGAATACGATAATCACGTTACATTATCATTAGAACTTAGTATTCGATTAGTAAAGAGTACATTTTTCATACCTTTTTCATAGGCCAGTAATAAGTATGGTAAGCTACCACTCGATACTCAATGCAAATAAATGCGCGTCTCTCGGGTTCTCGGTCGCAGGTACGCGCGCGCGCGCGCTCTCATATCCAAGCCCCCTCCCTCTTTCCACCCCACCCCCCTCAAATCGATTTTCCGGCATCGTCCGCGGCTTTTCACCCGCACGAAGCTGAGTACCGGGTTGGAAGTTCGGAGCTTAAAAAGACGTTGTGGGGGGATTGTGAGATTATGGGATTATGAGCAGATGGTGGGGTCAGTTACAATAGGGTTAGGTGAATAGTAAAGAAGTGCAAAACCAGTGTCGACCGCCGCGGTCCCAGGGTTCGACTTTGGTGGGAGTCGGACCAATGGGGCGTTCCCCCATTGGTGGAGGGGTGGCCGTGGTTGCGAAGAAAATTTACTGAACTGCAACCGGCAGACACTAATTGCCGCGAGCCGTCGCAACCGTCGTACCCTGTGAATCCTGGCCTTGGATATGAATAGCAGGTAACGCGAATCGTTTATTAATCAACTTAAAGCGACATGGTAACGAATAGCTGCATAGGTGGTCCCAGCCTTGTTGGCGTCTGGCCCTTTGTTGCTGCTGCTGCGCCTTCGTTGCACTTCACGCCCTAGAGTCGGATGAGTGGGTCATTCGCATGAAGGGTGGACCAAAGCTCGCCTCCCTCCTCGCATTGCGCTCAGGATATCTCCACATTGGCTCGGTAAGCTTCTACGAAACAATGTTCCAAGCGTAGATTTTTTTAGCTGTTAGCCAATAGACAGTAATTACTGTTCGACCTTGGCAAATAACTGAACTTCCCCTACCTCTTTCCAACGCTTGCTCAATTATTCAATATTCGTGACCTCATTATGATGTCGCTTATACATAACAAATTCGATAGCTAATCAAACAACTTTACGATGTTTTTTACACAGTTTAACTTATAGCCACGAGGATGTTTGATTTGATAATATAAAATAAAAGCGTAGTACTTGAAATTTCTGACTTCCTATTGACTACGAGTTATGAATTCTTATTAATTTACTGAATGACTCATAAATACTTGTTACATTTCACGTAGGTGTAAAAAGGAAAATATTACTTTTTACTCAAATATTAGTTGTTAAATTTTTTTATTATTTTTCTTTTATTGTAACTACATAAATTTCTCAATAAATTGAAATTTTCAGCATCGTTTATAGAAATGCAAGACGTACAATGAATATATGAAATTTGGAGAAGAAAATTTATTTTAATTATTTTAGATACATCATAAATTGATACTTTCCTTAGACTATTATAAACAAGTAAAAAGACTCCAATTTTTAGCCCATCTTAACAACGCAATTGTAAATCTTTAAAATATGTTTTTCAATCTTTTCATAGTTATGTGTAGAAAAAAGTTACTTCGAATTTTTGTAATATACATAGCTTGAACGTCAAAACACGGTATTCCTGACTAATTCTTTTACTAAGAAAATGTTTTATTTATCATCTTAGTAGTTAAAAAATCCGTCTATTTTACTGGACAATATTATAGAAAAAATAGATTTTTAAAGTTGACGAACTCGTTCTATAATTTTAACATTACTTTGACAAAGCTTTATAATTTTTTATATGTTCTCTGTTTCCTCTCATCTAGTTGTCCATGGTAGTTAATTTTCTGGGATAGATCAATTGATGAAATACCGAGGAGACAGAAAATATCTAGCCACAGTAGTTCCTGAGGTTATGAAAAACCCCACTCCAGTAAAGCATTATGATTATGCGAGATGATGCTGACTGGCTGCAGGCATTGAAATCTGTGTACAGTTGACTGTAGTTTCACACTCGAGCCGATCAAATGCAAATTCTTAACCTTAAAGCACTCAGCTCTTTAATTATTTCCATGTTTAATCAACCTCAAACGCCTCTAATGAGTCTGCCTCCACCTACGTTCTATATTCAGACGGGGATCCCGAGAGCTTCTAATTACAGCAAATGCGATTTACCAATTCGGTGATTTTTAAATGCTTATTAGACAGCGCTTCGGAAAACTCACAAGAATTAATTTCAAGATACTTCTTATAATAATTAGAAATATTTGTAACGACCTTTTAAATACTGCTGTATACACTCATATCCTTAATAACTTAAGTCTATAATAACAATCATGAATATTACTAGGCTATGAAGTAATCCATATCAAGAAATTTCTTTTTAGAATAATTCCACCAACTTAAAACATCTAAAGCTTCATATATACTATGGCTAAGTCAGAGATATATATTTTTTTAATCATTTTTATATTTCTATCCTCATTTATAGATAAAATGTCGACAACAAGCATTCCGTATAGCGCTTAATTTCTAGGATTTACTTACTCAGCTTAATAATGAAGAACAATTTCTAATATTTACTTCATAATAAAATCTTATTAATGAAATAAGATGTTATTAGAGAAATAGAAATGAGATTTTTAAATATAAATTATAAAAGAATTAAATTTCAAAGTAAAAATTATTAATATTGTACTTTGAAAATAAATTATAAATGAAATAAAATTTTGTTTTTATAGAAGACTTTTTAAAAAGATTTGTATTTGAAATTCAATTTAAAAAGTATTCTACATTCATATTGTAGAATAATTACGAATAATTCTTTTAACATTAATATTTCATACCATTTAAATTGGAACATACATTTAATACATATGTATAGAATATATGTGCAATAAGATTATAAAAATATATATTTAATGATTTGATTTGAAACTTACCCGTTTACTGAAATGGTAAATTAGATTTTATGTTAGAATACATGATTGAATTTATTAACTATGTCATTACTGTTTAATTAATGAATTTTTTTTATAAATTAAAAAATATTAATATTTATCTTATTAATACTTATTAATAAAATATAATATTAATATAATAATTTATTGGAAATTAAACTAGCAACATCGTGTTAGAAAATTCAATAAAGATTAGAAAATTTAATAATTAATTTTTCCTCAATTTAATATTTGAATAATTTAAATAGTAAAATAGTTTACGATGCAAATTAAAAACTAATAATAAAATTGCATTTATTTATTAGATAAAAATGCAATTCTCTAGAATATTAAAATATTATACAATCAACCGATATTTTTATTCTGTATGTTATGCAAATAAATATATAAAATTATAATTGATATTGGTCATCTAAAAAATAAAATCTGAAAAATTCAGAAAAGAATAACAAATTTAATTTTTGAAATAAAAACACATACAAATAATAGGAGTTCCTAAAAAGAGAATGTTTGCCTAATATATTATAGCATAGTAATGCTTTCAATAAAACTTTTTAATTTGTAGAATATTACAAAGAAATATTGACAATGATTATATATCGGAATAGAGATCGAAAAAAGCTTTTTGTCCAAATATTTTCAATCATTTTCATTATTTTTTCTTACTTCTGTTTTCATTTATTTATAACAATAAACGATTTGAATAATTGTTATGCTAATTTAATTTTCATATTTGATAGTAATTGAAGTATAAAATTAGATAAATCACTCTGCACAATAATGAACTAGTTACTTTATAGCTTAATATACATTCTTGATCCATTTATTCATCTGAATATCCTTTGTATAATTATTCTGACAATTTGATTTTAAATTATAAATCACAGAGATTTCAAATAAATATAAATATAAATATAATTAGGATACAAATAAATATACAAATATATGGTTCAGTCCCATAATTTCATAAAACTTTTTACGCTGTCTAATGATATATTGAATATTAAATCAGAGTCGAATTTCTTTTGAGTTGATAAATATACGCCAACTATGCACAAACATTTGAAACGTGAAAATGAAGGAACGTATGCTTCTTTTTCTCCTCCTAATATAATCTGCATATAGATAAGACATACTATCTTGTAATTTATATAAGAAATAACATTGTAGTTCTTTATTTTCATTTTCCTCTTCCATCATCTTGTAAATTTATCTAGCTGGATATGTGAGAGCAACAGATAACGTGTTAACGTTTCTTTTATTATGCATTCGCCATCCTCCTCCGCCAACATATTCTCCTTGAATACAAATATATATATATATATATATATATATATATATATATATATCTACATGGTTGCATAGACTCAGTTTCCCCGACGACAGGTTCTGGGCTTCAAGGATACATACTTGTGGCGCGCAATTGATGGACTGCGTTATAAGAAGCGAGGTATGCGCTATGCTATGAGTGCATTGAAGAGTCACATCAAGGTATATACATTTCATATGGACGATTGTCTTTCCTGACTAAATTTCTGCTATTCGTCACAGATTGTTTGGGCGGATCGGCAACGAGCAGTGAGACGTCAAAAACGCGGCTACCACACGGACCCAGTCTTCAACGATGAGCTTTGGAATCAGGAATGGTATCTGGTAACGACACCTATCAACAAACTCATTTGGCTGTCTCTCATAGACAGCTGCTTCGAGCCCGGCCGCTCTATTTGTCATTCAGGTAAGTATATGATTGACATAAATAACGGACTTTAATCGACTGCAGCAGGAGCACGCGGCCCAGACTACGGAGAAGCTACCAAGAGCAAGTCTTGATCTCAACGTCTTGCCAGCCTACAGACTTGGTGTCACGGGACGTGGTATTCGGATCGCTGTTCTTGATGATGGCCTCGAGTATACACACGAGGATCTTCGCGCCAATTATGTAAGCCTTTTAAAATCTTCCGTTTGCCCGGTTGCACCTGCATCACTTTTACCGCTCTGTTTAAGGATCCGGAGATCAGCTACGACGTAACTGACCGCGATGACGATCCCATACCGCGATACGAGGAACCAGGTAAGTTTCACTTCCATCTGTACATACCCAGAAATTACTTTTTCTTGAAATCTATTCATCCAATCAACACCTCCGTTTATCCGACAGTGGTTGCATCAAATCGGTCCATCTATCAATTTTCCGGAAGAATTGCTTTAGATAATCAACACTCGTTGAATGAATGAATAGTCAGAACATAGTTGACGATGAGCCATAACCGACGACAACGAGTCACGTTACTGTATATATTGCCTTAAATTAGTTAAACATTTCTTTTTTACAGACATTTATCAAATGCCAAAGAAAGTATGCGTAATTTCATCTAACACTATCGATGATTTCGCGCTTATTAACAATTTACGTACAATTACATAGCCTAATTATCCAAAGATTTATAATCATTTTCATTAAATATCCTATCTTCATAATTAATTTCATAATTCGTTTAAAAATACCTTAGTAGTTTTATTAATATCGGTAATTAAGTAGCATGGCCACTGTTCTCAAAATGTCCGCGGCCGAGAATTATTCAATGCTACTTTTATCAATAATAAAATGTAAGGATGGATCGATTAGAGATAAATGGACATGGAACGAGATGCGCCGGGGAAATAGCCATGGAGGCAGACAATCATAAATGTGGTGTAGGCGTGGCATTCGAAGCCAGGATTGGTGGCGTCAAAATGCTCGATGGGATCGTAAACGACCGGGTGGAGGCAGAGGCCCTCGGTTATCGGGCGGACCTCGTAGATATTTATACGGCTTCCTGGGGCCCACCAGACGATGGCAAGAGTCTCGAAGCCCCTGGCCGACTCGCCTCTGAAGCACTCGAGAGAGGCATTCTTGAGGTCAATATTCTCACAATTATCCTTATTTACTTAACCGCTTTTTATTTCTTACACATCACTGTTATAAATGACGCTGTTCTATACATTTATTGGATATGAATAAAAATGATTATAATAACATATAATATGTCCATTATGCCACAAAGAAAAATGGAATATTGCTTATACAATGTTGTATAGTATTTAAACTGTTCATTCAAATAGAAGAATAATATATGTCCAGTTTATACGTCAAACTTATATTCAGCAATCTACTCGAAGTCATTCGAAGTATCGCATCTATATCATTAAAAAGAATTAATGATATTGCATGGATTGACTATTCTTATGAATACTTTAAAATACATAAAATTTAAAAAATGATTTAAATTACATAAAAGATCAATATATCTGTATGAAATATTTATATTAAAATATAATTACTCCAAGAATAGAGATAAATGATTAAAAAACTGCATAAGGATAAATTTAATTATATATTGTATTTATTTACTTTTAAATAATAGTAGTTATTAAATAGATTTCATAGGCTTTTTAATAAAATAAAACACAATATATTTGTACATATTTTCGTATTTATGTCTATATATTACAAAAATTATTTTATAAATAATTATAAAAATTGATCAAACAGTTCTCTCAATATCCTAAATGATTTTTCTAAATATAAGAAAAAAGTACAAATTGTTAATACTGATTATTGTGAAATAAAATACAACACAGTAAATGAGCTACTCCTATAAAATTGTTACAATGAAAAGCATATAATCTTCAAAAAAATATTTAAATTACATAGTAAATAAAAATTCTCATATATTTATAATAGAATTATGTCAAATGAAAAATATGAAAATTTCCTATAAGTTTCTCATTAAATTGATTTTATTCACCCTTTTTAAATATAATGATTATTATTTACCTAATATTATTATCAAACACAATTTTATATGAAAGTTTACTGTAAAAAAATTATTATTATACAATAAGTGGTAAATAGAAGATCCTAAATATTAACAGCGACAAAATTTAACAAGCACGAAAAGGGAAACAATTATATTCTTCTTAAAAGAAAAAAATACGTACATTTTATAAATTTATAAATAATAATCATATTCAAATCGATATAAATGTATTTTTATACATAAGAATTTTATTCAAATATTTTGAATACATTGTAAATAATTTATTGTATTAAGTATTTTATAAAATCAACGTTAAAATAAAAAAATTTTCATTGCAATACGTTTTCAAATACACATATCAATTCACTGATGCATCGGTTATTCACAATTTACTTCATGTATCACAACATTTACAAAGACAGAGGACCTGAAAAAAACTAAAGATAAAAATATACAAAAAATTAATAAAATAATATAGAACGGAAAAAACAGGTCGATATTTTTATTTTTATTGAATACTTTATTTTTAATTTAAAAAACATTGAATTTTAAAGAAAATTGTAATTTTTTTATACAGTTAAATAATAATTAATAATAATATTATCAAAAAATTATAGTGTAAGAAATTTTTTTTTTTATAAATGATATTAAAAGTCTGATAAATAAAATAAAATACTATAAAAGTAATATTCTGGCGCAATGAGATATTTTTAACATTTTATATAAAAGAAGATAATTATAGATAAAGTTGTTTACTATCAATTAAAACAATAAAGAAAAGAATTTATCCTTTAAATTATTCCTATTAAAACTTAAAAGTGGAGCCCA